>NC_092249.1:15142015-15442015 GCF_036320965.1 Panulirus ornatus | reverse complement strand
GCAAATGGAAACTTCAGTGAAGGGGGCTACTGGGGAGATGATAACAAGTAGTTTTGATTTGAGAAGGAGATGGAGTGAGTATTTTGAAGGTCTGTTGAATGTGTTTGATGATAGAGCGGCAGATATAGGGTGTTTTGGTCGAGGTGGTGTGTAAAGTGAGAGGGTTAGGGAAAATGATTTGGTAAACAGAGAAGAGGTAATAAAAGCTTTGCGGAAGATGAAAGCCGGCAAGGCAGCGGGTTTGGATGGCATTGCAGTGGAATTTATTAAAAAAAAAAGGGGTGACTGTATTGTTGACTGGTTGGTAAGGTTATTTAATGTATGTATGATTCATGGTGAGGTGCCTGAGGATTGGCGGAATGCTTGCATAGTGCCATTGCACAAAGGCAAAGGGGACAAAGGTGAGTGCTCAAATTACAGAGGTATAAGTTTGTTGAGTATTCCTGGTAAATTATATGGGAGGGTATTGATTGAGAGGGTGAAGGCATGTACAGAGCATCAGATTGGGGAAGAGCAGTGTGGTTTCAGAAGTGGTAGAGGATGTGTGGACCAGGTGTTTGCTTTGAAGAATGTATGTGAGAAATACTCAGAAAACCAAATGGATTTGTATGTAGCATTTATGGATATATATATATATATATATATATATATATATATATATATATATTATATCTATTTTGCTTTGTCGCTGTCTCCCGCGTTAGCGAGGTAGCGCAAGGAAGCAGACGAAAGAATGGCCCAACCCGCCCACATACACATGTATATACATACATGTCCAAACACGCAAATATACATACCTATACATCTCAATGTACACATATATATACACACACAGACATATACATATATATACATGTCCATAATTCATACTGTCTGCTTTATTTGTTCCCATCGCCACCTCGCCACACATGGAATAACAACCCCCTCCCCCCTCATGTGTGCGAGGTAGCGCTAGGAAAAGACACCAAAGGCCCCATTCGTTCACACTGAGTCTCCAGCTGTCATGTAATAATGCACCGAAACCACAGCTCCCTTTCCATATCCAGGCCCCACACAACTTTCCATGGTTTACCCCAGACGCTTCACATGCCCTGGTTCAATCCATTGACAGCACGTCGACCCCAGTATACCACATCGTTCCAATTCACTCTATTTCTTGCACGCCTTTCACCCTCCTGCATGTTCAGGCCCCGATAACTCAAAATCTTTTTCACTCCATCTTTCCACCTCCAATTTGGTCTCCCACTTCTCCTAGTTCCCTCCACCCCTGACACATATATCCTCTTTGTCAATCTTTCCTCACTCATTCTCTCCATGTGACCAAACCATTTCAAAACACCCTCTTCTGCTCTCTCAACAACACTCTTTTTATTTCCACACATCTCTCTTACCCTTACATTACTTACTCGATCAAACCACCTCACGCCACATATTGTCCTCAAACATCTCATTTCCAGCACATCCACCCTCCTCAGCACAACTCTATCCATAGCCAACGCCTCGCAACCATACAACATTGTTGGAACCACTATTCCTTCAAACATACCCATTTTTGCTTTCCGAGATAATGTTCTCGACTTCCAAACATTCTTCAAGGCTCCCAGAATTTTCGCCCCCTCCCCCACCCTATGACTCACTTCCGCTTCCATGGTTCCATCCGCTGCCAGATCCACTCCCAGATATCTAAAGCACTTTACTTCCTCCAGTTTTTCCCCATTCAAACTTACCTCCCAATTGACTTGACCCTCAACCCTACTGTACCTAATAACCTTGCTCTTATTCACATTTACTCTTAACTTTCTTCTTTCACACACTTTACCAAACACAGTCACCAGCTTCTGCAGTTTCTCACATGAATCAGCCACCAGCGCTGTATCATCAGCGACAACAACTGACTCACTTCCCAAGCTCTCTCATCACCAACAGACTTCATACTTGCCCCTCTTTCCAAAACTCTTGCATTCACCTCCCTAACAACCCCATCCATAAACAAATTAAACAACCATGGAGACATCACACACCCCTGCCGCAAACCTACAGTCACTGAGAACCAATCACTTTCCTCTCTTACTACACGTACACATGCCTTACATCCTCGATAAAAACTTTTCACTGCTTCTAACAACCATATAACCTCCCACACCATATATTCTTAAAACCTTCCACAGAGCATCTCTATCAACTCTATCATATGCCTTCTCCAGATCCATAAATGCTACATACAAATCCATTTGCTTTTCTAAGTATTTCTCACATACATTCTTCAAAGCAAACACCTGATCCACACATCCTCTACCACTTTTGAAACCACATTGCTCTTCCCCAATCTGATGCTCTGTACATGCCTTCACCCTCTCAATCAATACCATTTCATATAATTTACCAGGAATACTCAACAAAGTTATACCTCTGTAATTTAAGCACTCACTCTTATCCCCTTTGCCTTTGTACAATGGCACTATGCACGCATTCCGCCAATCCTCAGGCACCTCACCATGAGTCATACATACATTAAATAACCTTACCAACCAGTCAACAATACAGTCACCCCCTTTTTTAATAAATTCCACTGCAATACCATCCAAACCTGCTACCTTGCCGGCTTTCATCTTCCGCAAAGCTTTTACTACCTCTTCTCTGTTTACCAAATCATTTTCCCTAACCCTCTCACTTTGCACACCACCTCGACCAAAGCACCCTATATCTACCACTCTATCATCAAACACATTCAACAAACCTTCAAAATACTCACTCCATCTCCTTCTCACATCACCACTACTTGTTATCACCTCCCCATTTGCGCCCTTCACTGAAGTTCCCATTTGCTCCCTTGTCTTACGCACTTTATTTACCTCCTTCCAGAACATCTTTTTATTCTCCCTAAAATTTAATGATACTCTCTCACCCCAACTCTCATTTGCCCTCTTTTTCACCTCCTGCACCTTTCTCTTGACCTCCTGTCTCTTTCTTTTATACATCTCCCACTCAATTGCATTTTTTCCCTGCAAAAATCGTCCAAATGCCTCTCTCTTCTCTTTCACCAATAATCTTACTTCTTCATCCCACCACTCACTACCCTTTCTAATCAACCCACCTCCCACTCTTCTCATGCCACAAGCATCTTTTGCGCAATCCATCACTGATTCCCTAAATACATCCCATTCCTCCCCCACTCCCCTTACTTCCATTGTTCTCACCTTTTTCCATTCTGTACTCAGTCTCTCCTGGTACTTCCTCACACAAGTCTCCTTCCCAAGCTCACTTACTCTCACCACCCTCTTCACCCCAACATATATATATATATATATATATATATATATATATATATATATATATATATATATATATATATATATATATATATATATATATATATATATTCTTTCTTTCAAACTATTCTCCATTTCCCGCGTTAGCGAGGCAGCGTTAAGAAAAGAGGACTGGGCCTTTGAGGGAATATCCTCACCTGGCCCCCTTCTCCATTCCTTCTTTTGGAAAATTGAAAAAAAACGAGAGGGGAAGATTTCCAGCCCCCCGCTCCCTCCCCTTTTAGTTGCCTACTACGACACGCAGGGAATACGTGGGAAGTATTCTTTCTCCCCTATCCCAAGGGATAGAATATATAATATATATATATATATATATATATATATATATATATATATATGCATACATATATATATATATATATATATGAGCCTCACCGAAGCCACACCATGGCTGAAGAAAGTGTCTAAAGGAAAGAATATAGTTCAAGAAAACAGAAGGCAATGAGAATCAAAATAAGTAGCTTGATGCAGCAGAAAAGTATCACAAACGTTATTAATGTAAAGGATATGTTATATTTCTCAACACTGGACCATGTGTGTGTGTGTGTGTGTGTGTGTGTGTGTGTGTGTGTGTGTGTGTGTGTGTGTGTGTGTGTGTGTGTGTGTGTGTGTGTGTGTGTGTGTGTGTGTGTGTGTGTGTGTGTGTGTGTGTGTGTGTGTGTGCGAGTAAAAATTATGCTTTGTATCTATTTCTCAAAAAGAAAAAGAATCAGAGAAAATTCTTAGGTTCGTGTGAGAGTCAGGAACAATTTCTTTCTTTAGTTTATGGAGGAATGCGACCAGGAGGGAGAGCAGGGCGCTCTGTAGGTCTTAGAGAGCAGCAGGTAAACACAGATGAAGGGTGGAGGCAGCCCTAGCTAGTGTAGAGGTAGGAGACGCTAGGTCGACGACTCAGTTTTCGGCAAATATCGAACTATGAGGATGGCGTGGCACTGCTCTCTCCAGAACCATATTGTGTGACTAAGTTTTATGACCTTTTTATCAAATACGTTGGTATAATGGAAACAGAATATCATTTATTGTATATACTGACTATATAAAAATATCATTACCAACAATTTGCATTCTTGGATAAGAGAGTTTTGTGCACAACCAATGATCGCTTGTCTTTAGGTTTATACACAAAAAGTCGTACCATGATACAGAACTGAGCAATGTGGGTTATAATCATATAAACATGAAATATACGTTATTGTCACCTTCAGATGTGTAGAAGGCGCATAGGATTTATCTCCAATAATGAAACCAATATTGAATCAAAACATGTCAATCCTTGTTCAGTCGGATCCTAAGAAAGTCTCAGTAATCTTCTAGTAATGTGGTTTCATCCGTTTAGTGGCCACAAGTTCTCCCAAGTAGCACATACTTCCGAAATTCAGAATTAAACAGTCAAAACCAAAAGCAGTCAATATCTCTGTTGTTGTAATGTCTTAAGAACATTTGTGATCCACTTGCGGAAAACTGATGGAATGATGTGATGGACGATCACCTGAGTGGAAAGTGAAGAAAACCCTATCAGTATTTCTAAATGTTTACTAAAACACTTCACTTCTCCAATCTTTCTCCATTCAAAGTTACATCCCAACTAACTTGTCCCTCAAACCAGCAGAACCTAATAACCTTGATCTTATTCACATTTACTCTCAACTCTCTCCTTCCACACACTTTTCCAAACTCAGCCACCAACTTCTGCAGTTTCTCATTCGAAACAGCCACTAGCGCTGTATCATCCCGAACAACAACTGACTCACTTCCAAAGCTCTCTCTTCCACAACAGACTGCATATTTGACCCTCTCCCCAAAACTCTTGCATTCACCTCCCTAACCACCCCACCCAGAAACAAATCAAACAACCATAGGGACAACACACACCCCTGTCGCAGACTGACCTTCACTAGGAACCAATCACTTTCCTCTCTTCCAACTCGTACACACGCCTTGCATCCTTGATAAACACTTTTTACTGCTTCTAGCAGCTTAACTCCGACATCATATATTCTTAAGTCCCTCCACAATGCATCTCCATCAACCCTATTATATGGCTTTTCCAGATCCATAAATGCTACATACAGATCCTTCTGTTTTCCTAAATATTTCTTACATACATTCTTCAGAGCAAACACCTGATCCACACATCCTCTACCACTTCTGAAACCACACTGCTCTTCCCCAATCTGATGCTCTGTACATACCATCACCCTCTCAAGCAATACCCTTCCATACAATCTTCCAGTAATACTTAACAACCTTATGCTTCTGCAATTTGAACGCTCACTTTTGTCCCCTTTGCTTTTGTACAATGGCACTATATACGCATTCCGCCAGTCCTCAGGCACTTCACCATGACTCACACTTACAATGAACATCCTTACTAAACAATCAACAACATAGTCACCCCCTTTCTTGACAAATTCTAATGCAGTACCATTCAAACACACCGCCTTGCCTGATTTGATCTAACACAAGGCTTTCACTACCTCTTCTCTCTCAACCAAACCATTCTCTCTGACCCTTTCACTTCGCACACCACCCCGACCAAAACACCCTATATTTGCCACTCTCATCAAACGCATTCATCAAAGCTTCAAAATCCTCACTCCGTCTCCTTCTCACTTCATCACTACCTGTTGTTACCTCCCCATTTGCCCCCTTCACCGATGTTCCCATTTGTTCTCTTGTCTTACGCACGTTATTTACCCCCTTCCAAAACATCTTTTTATCCTCCCTAAAGTTTAATGATACTCTCTCACCCCAACTCTCATTTTTCCTCTTTTTCAACCCTTGTACATTCCTCTTGACCTCCTGCCACTTTCTTTTATACATCTCCCAGTCATTTGAACTCCTTTCTTGTCAGTATCGTCCAAACGCCTCCGTTTTCTTTTTCACTAACAACTTTATTCTTCATTCCACCACTCACAACCCTTTCTAATCTGCCCACCTCCCACCTTTCTCATGCCACATGCGTGTTTTGCACATGCCATCACTGCTTCCCTAAATACATCCCATTCCTCACTAACTCCCCTCACGTCATTTACTCTCACCTTTTGCCATTCTTCACTCAATCTCTCCTGGTACTTCCCCATACAAGTCTCCCTTCCAAGCTCACTTACTCTCACCACTCTCTTCACCCTAACATTCTTCTTTTCTGAAAACCTCTATAAATCTTCACCTTCGCCTCCACAAGATGATGATCAGACATCCCTCCAGTTGCACCTCTCAGCACATTAACATCCAAAAGTCTCTCTTTCGCGCGCCTATCAATTAACACGTAATCCAATAACGCTCTCTGGCCATCTCTCCTACTTATATACGTATACTTATGTATATCTCTCTTTTCAAACCAGGTATTCCCAATCACCAGTCCTTTTTCAGCACATAAATCTACAAGCTCTTCGTCATTTTCATTTACAACACTGAACACCCCATGTACACCAAATATTCCCTCAACTGCTACATTACTCACCTTTGCATTCAAATCACCCATCACTATAACCCGGTCTCGTGCATCAAAACTAGTAACACACTCACTCGTAACACACTCACTCAGCTGCTCTCAAAACACTTGCCTCTCATGATCTTTCTTCTCATATGTGTGTGTGTGTGTGTGTGTGTGTGTGTGTGTGTGTGTGTGTACATTTCATACGTATTCGACATTTTCCGTGTTTTAAGGCAGCGAAACGAAGATAGTGCAGCCTCATTTTTTTACATCTGTAGATATCATGTACAACACACCTTGGTTAGACCCCCATCTACAATCAGGCCCCACAGACTTCCCGTGGTTTCTCCTGGCCGCTTCTTATGCCCTAATCCATCCCTTGCATGCCTTACACCCTCCTGCATGTTCAGGCACCGAGACCTCAGAACACTTTTCGCTCTAACCATCCATCACCTCCTGGGTGTCCTCATCCATCACCTCCTGGGTGTCCTCATCCATCACCTCCTGGGTGTCCTCATCCACCACCTCCTGGGTGTCCTCATCCATCACCTCCTGGGTGTCCTCATCCACCACCTCCTGGGTGTCCTCATCCATCACCTCCTGGGTGTCCTCATCCACCACCTCCTGGGTGTCCTCATCCATCACCTCCTGGGTGTCCTCATCCACCACCTCCTGGGTGTCCTCATCCACCACCTCCTGGGTGTCCTCATCCATCACC
Organism: Panulirus ornatus; assembly: GCF_036320965.1. Classification (NCBI taxonomy): domain Eukaryota; kingdom Metazoa; phylum Arthropoda; class Malacostraca; order Decapoda; family Palinuridae; genus Panulirus; species Panulirus ornatus. The sequence continues at coordinate 15,434,532 of NC_092249.1, read as the reverse complement.
TCCTGGGTGTCCTCATCCACCACCTCCTGGGTGTCCTCATCCATCACCTCCTGGGTGTCCTCATCCATCACTTCCTGGGTGTCCTCATCCACCACCTCCTGGGTGTCCTCATCCATCACCTCCTGGGTGTCCTCATCCACCACCTCCTGGGTGTCCTCATCCACCACCTCCTGGGTGTCCTCATCCATCACCTCCTGGGTGTCCTCATCCATCACCTCCTGGGTGTCCTCATCCACCACCTCCTGGGTGTCCTCATCCATCACCTCCTGGGTGTCCTCATCCATCACCTCCTGGGTGTCCTCATCCACCACCTCCTGGGTGTCCTCATCCATCACCTCCTGGGTGTCCTCATCCATCACCTCCTGGGTGTCCTCATCCACCACCTCCTGGGTGTCCTCATCCACCACCTCCTGGGTGTCCTCATCCACCACCTCCTGGGTGTCCTCATCCACCACCTCCTGGGTGTCCTCATCCACCACCTCCTGGGTGTCCTCATCCACCACCTCCTGGGTGTCCTCATCCACCACCTCCTGGGTGTCCTCATCCACCACCTCCTGGGTGTCCTCATCCACCACCTCCTGGGTGTCCTCATCCACCACCTCCTGGGTGTCCTCATCCACCACCTCCTGGGTGTCCTCATCCATCACCTCCTGGGTGTCCTCATCCATCACCTCCTGGGTGTCCTCATCCACCACCTCCTGGGTGTCCTCATCCACCACCTCCTGGGTGTCCTCATCCATCACCTCCTGGGTGTCCTCATCCACCACCTCCTGGGTGTCCTCATCCACCACCTCCTGGGTGTCCTCATCCACCACCTCCTGGGTGTCCTCATCCACCACCTCCTGGGTGTCCTCATCCACACCTCTGGGTGTCCTCATCCACCACCTCCTGGGTGTCCTCATCCACCACCTCCTGGGTGTCCTCATCCACCACCTCCTGGGTGTCCTCATCCACCACCTCCTGGGTGTCCCTCACTCTGGGTCATCCACCTCCTGGGTGTCCTCATCCATCACCTCCTGGGTGTCCTCATCCACCACCTCCTGGGTGTCCTCATCCACACCTCCTGGGTGTCCTCATCCTCTGGGTCACCACCTCCTGGGTGTCCTCATCCACCACCTCCTGGGTGTCCTCATCCACCACCTCCTGGGTGTCCTCATCCACCACCTCCTGGGTGTCCTCATCCACCACCTCCTGGGTGTCCTCATCCACCACCTCCTGGGTGTCCTCATCCACCACCTCCTGGGTGTCCTCATCCACCACCTCCTGGGTGTCCTCATCCATCACCTCCTGGGTGTCCTCATCCACCACCTCCTGGGTGTCCTCATCCATCACCTCCTGGGTGTCCTCATCCACCACCTCCTGGGTGTCCTCATCCATCACCTCCTGGGTGTCCTCATCCACCACCTCCTGGGTGTCCTCATCCATCACCTCCTGGGTGTCCTCATCCATCACCTCCTGGGTGTCCTCATCCATCACCTCCTGGGTGTCCTCATCCACCACCTCCTGGGTGTCCTCATCCATCACCTCCTGGGTGTCCTCATCCATCACCTCCTGGGTGTCCTCATCCACCACCTCCTGGGTGTCCTCATCCACCACCTCCTGGGTGTCCTCATCCACCACCTCCTGGGTGTCCTCATCCACCACCTCCTGGGTGTCCTCATCCATCACCTCCTGGGTGTCCTCATCCACCACCTCCTGGGTGTCCTCATCCATCACCTCCTGGGTGTCCTCATCCATCACCTCCTGGGTGTCCTCATCCATCACCTCCTGGGTGTCCTCATCCACCACCTCCTGGGTGTCCTCATCCATCACCTCCTGGGTGTCCTCATCCATCACCTCCTGGGTGTCCTCATCCATCACCTCCTGGGTGTCCTCATCCACCACCTCCTGGGTGTCCTCATCCATCACCTCCTGGGTGTCCTCATCCACCACCTCCTGGGTGTCCTCATCCACCACCTCCTGGGTGTCCTCATCCACCACCTCCTGGGTGTCCTCATCCACCACCTCCTGGGTGTCCTCATCCATCACCTCCTGGGTGTCCTCATCCACCACCTCCTGGGTGTCCTCATCCACCACCTCCTGGGTGTCCTCATCCACCACCTCCTGGGTGTCCTCATCCACCACCTCCTGGGTGTCCTCATCCATCACCTCCTGGGTGTCCTCATCCACCACCTCCTGGGTGTCCTCATCCACCACCTCCTGGGTGTCCTCATCCATCACCTCCTGGGTGTCCTCATCCACCACCTCCTGGGTGTCCTCATCCACCACCTCCTGGGTGTCCTCATCCATCACCTCCTGGGTGTCCTCATCCATCACCTCCTGGGTGTCCTCATCCATCACCTCCTGGGTGTCCTCATCCATCACCTCCTGGGTGTCCTCATCCACCACCTCCTGGGTGTCCTCATCCATCACCTCTTGGGTGTCCTCATCCATCACCTCCTGGGTGTCCTCATCCATCACCTCCTGGGTGTCCTCATCCATCACCTCCTGGGTGTCCTCATCCACCACCTCCTGGGTGTCCTCATCCACCACCTCCTGGGTGTCCTCATCCATCACCTCCTGGGTGTCCTCATCCATCACCTCCTGGGTGTCCTCATCCATCACCTCCTGGGTGTCCTCATCCATCACCTCCTGGGTGTCCTCATCCACCACCTCCTGGGTGTCCTCATCCACCACCTCCTGGGTGTCCTCCTTCCTCTTGTCTTCTCCACTTCTGACATGTCTCCCATCTTAGTCGTCCTCTTCATGTATCCAGACCATACTTATCTCTCTCTCTCTCTCTCTCTCTCTCTCTCTCTCTCTCTCTCTCTCTCTCTCTCTCTCTCTCTCTCTCTCTCTCTCTCTCTCTCTCTCTCTCTCTCTCTCTCTCTCTCTCTCATCCTCATCTTGACCAACCCTCGTCGTTCTACATAGTTTCCGTACATTTCATGTCCATCACATGTTGGTTCAACAACTGCTCAGTGACCGCCTTGCTAACTGGTTTTTGATGTTGCTATACAGACTGAGTCAGTAATTTAGTCTCTCATATAAGACGTTTAATCAATTTTATATCTTCTTGATAGCGAGCGATGTTGTTTGTATATTTTCTATAAAGAAACAATTTTGTAGATTTCTTTCGAGTTGTATTGGAGTGTTTGATGTTTTCATTGTTCATAATAAACATCACAAAATATCATACTCATGTATCAAGGAAAACACAGAGGCACAAGTAGATGCAAATAACCTATGAATATAAACATATATAGAAATATAAATTAGGAGGCAATTATAAGCATGAATGTAGGTGTGTGAACGTAAACATATGCATAAACATCAAACAACAAACCACATCGCATTTATTATCATCCAACTGAAAGGAATCATAGCGCTTGTGAACACTTTGTGTTGCCTCTGATTAAACCTGACGAACACATGTTTACCAGAACTTTCTGACGAACACATGTTCACCAGAACTTTCTGACGAACACATGTTCACCAGAACTTTCTGAAGAACACATGTTCACCAGAACTTTCTACTGTAATTCTTTAAGAAAAAAGTTAATGAAGAAATGAGATCTTGATCTTGATTAGTCAATACTTTTTACGAAGGATAATTCAACTTTAATATTTAGTGAATGACATTTTGATATTTAGTGAATGACATTTTGATATTTAGTGAATGACATTTTGATATTTAGTGAATGACATTTTGATATTTAGTGAATGACATTTTGATATTTAGTGAATGACATTTTGATATTTAGTGAATGACATTTTGATATTTAGTGAATGACATTTTGATATTTCCACAAAGAACTATTATACATTTTTAACGTTTGTTATGATATTTCCACCTGATGAGAGGTTATTCTTCTGATACATTATCCACATGTTTGTATAGTCATACATCTGCCGCCACATATCTGTATATTCATATATCTTTCTCACATGTCTATATAACCATAGATCTTCCTTTATAATATTTATCATAAACTTTTCATCAGCGTATATAAGGTTTTGCTCCACCTTTTCATCCAGTGGACATTACTCTTCTCAAAAATGGTTTAGTGAGTCTGCAAATTAATTCGAAATCTTAATTAGTCTGTAATTTTGTAAGAATGGTTCCTTATCGTCTCCAACTTGCATTAGGTCATCTAACAAATATCTTCCTACATCAACTCATCTCCCAGAGTTAGAGATTTGTTCGTATTTCCTTCATATGTTATTCAGTTTTTCCACTGGTTATGTCAACACAGTTGTCTTATGGTCGACGTTATGGCTGCAACGCTCACCTTGTGAACCTTGAGTCGTTCTCAAGTGACCTTGAGGCTAAACTAGTTATTAAGGAAAGTATAACTGTAAGTACGTTACGAGGAGAAGCAGTAAAGACAACATTCCACACTGAACTGCTTCATGATGTACAACAACTTGGTTATCTTGTACTATCATCTTTCTGACACGTCACTTACCTGCCCAGTGTTGTGCCAGTACTGTGTTACTGTGTGGTGGTGTCCCCAGCCAGTGTTGTGCCAGTACTGTGTTACTGTGTGGTGGTGTCCCAGCCCAGTGTTGTGCCAGTACTGTGTTACTGTGTGGTGGTGTCCCCGCCTAGTGTTGTGCCAGTACTGTGTTACTGTGTGGTGGTGTCCCCAGCCCAGTGTTGTGCCAGTACTGTGTTACTGTGTGGTGGTGTCCCCAGCCCAGTGTTGTGCCAGTACTGTGTTACTGTGTGGTGGTGTCCCCAGCCAGTGTTGTGCCAGTACTGTGTTACTGTGTGGTGGTGTCCCCAGCCCAGTGTTGTGCCAGTACTGTGTTACTGTGTGGTGGTGTCCCCAGCCAGTGTTGTGCCAGTACTGTGTTACTGTGTGGTGGTGTCCCCAGCCCAGTGTTGTGCCAGTACTGTGTTACTGTGTGGTGGTGTCCCCAGCCAGTGTTGTGCCAGTACTGTGTTACTGTGTGGTGGTGTCCCCAGCCAGTGTTGTGCCAGTACTGTGTTACTGTGTGGTGGTGTCCCCAGCCAGTGTTGTGCCAGTACTGTGTTACTGTGTGGTGGTGTCCCCAGCCAGTGTTGTGCCAGTACTGTGTTACTGTGTGGTGGTGTCCCCAGCCCAGTGTTGTGCCAGTACTGTGTTACTGTGTGGTGGTGTCCCCGCTCAGTGTTGTGCCAGTACTGTGTTACTGTGTGGTGGTGTCCCAGCCCAGTGTTGTGCCAGTACTGTGTTACTGTGTGGTGGTGTCCCCAGCCAGTGTTGTGCCAGTACTGTGTTACTGTGTGGTGGTGTCCCCAGCCCAGTGTTGTGCCAGTACTGTGTTACTGTGTGGTGGTGTCCCCAGCCCAGTGTTGTGCCAGTACTGTGTTACTGTGTGGTGGTGTCCCCGCTCAGTGTTGTGCCAGTACTGTGTTACTGTGTGGTGGTGTCCCAGCCCAGTGTTGTGCCAGTACTGTGTTACTGTGTGGTGGTGTCCCCAGCCAGTGTTGTGCCAGTACTGTGTTACTGTGTGGTGGTGTCCCCAGCCCAGTGTTGTGCCAGTACTGTGTTACTGTGTGGTGGTGTCCCCAGCCAGTGTTGTGCCAGTACTGTGTTACTGTGTGGTGGTGTCCCCGCCCAGTGTTGTGACCACCTGGAGATGTAACCTGTGGGTTCTTGGGTTATAAAAGTTTTTACACCGTGAAGTGTATGATGAATGAAACCAAAAAGCCAACACTTACTTCCTGTTGTTGTATTTACAATGTCTGTACTAAGGTCATCAATATCGCGCCACAAACAATCACAACAGCAACTTATAAGTGTTGTTAAGAGTGTGTCATTGATATCCGTACTGAACCATTAGTATACATAACCAATGGTTGTAATCATATTAATGTTCATTATTAAGTAGTGTATGACTGTACCTCGCCCTGGCCCACACTGACTTCCACACTCATCCACGTTTAACGACAGCCCACACTGACTCCCACACTCATCCACGTTTAACGACAGCCCACAATGACTCCCACACACATCCACGTTTAACAACAGCCCACAATGATTCCCACACTCATCCACGTTTAACGACAGCACACAATGACTCCCACACACATGCATATTTAACAACAGCCCACAGTGACTCCCACAAACATGCATAATTACGAACAACCCTCACTGTCTCCTACATACATGTCTGTTGGACAACAACCCACACTAACTCCCACGCATACGCAAAATAAACAACAACGTACACTGGATCCCACACACTTGTATTATTAACTACAACCAACACTAACTCCCACACACATGCATAATTAACAACAACCCACATTGACTTCAACACACATGCATGATTAATAACAACCCACACTGACTCCTACACACATACATAATTCAAAACAAACCTCACTGGATCCCACACACTTGTATTATTAACTACAACCAACACTAACTCCCACACACGTGCGTAATTAACAACAACCCACATTGACTTCAACACACATGCATGATTAATAACAACCCACACTGACTCCCACACACATGCATAATTAAAAACAGCCAACACTAACTCCCACATATGTACATAACAACAACATACACTGACTCCCACATACATGTATTATTGATAAAAATCCACACTAACTCCCACACACATGCAAAATTAACAACCACACTGACTCCCACACACATGCATGATTAACAAAAACCCACACTAAGTCCCACACACATGCATAATTAAATCCCACACTGACTCCAGCACATTTACATAATTAAAAGTAACCCACACAGACTACCACACATATGTATGTTTAAGAGCCACCCACACACATATATAATTAAAAGCAACCTACACTGACTCCCACACATATGTATAATTAAGAACAACTCACACTAACTCCCACACATATGCATGTTTAACAACAACCTATACTGACTCTCATACATATGCATAAATAACAACAACCCACACTCACTCCAACACATACACATAGTTAAGAACAACCCACAACGACTTCCACACACACGCATAATTATGAACAATCCTCACTGACTCACACACATGCATAATTAAGAACAACCCACAATGCCTCCCACACACACGAATAATAAACAAGAACCCACACTGATTCCCACACACATGCATAATTGATAACAACCCACAGTGACTCCCACATATGCATAAATAACAAAAACCCACAGTGACTCCCACACACTTACATAATTAACAACAACCCACACCGACTCCCACACACACGTATAATTAACAAAAACCCACACTTGACTCCCACAAACATACATTTCTAACAAAAACCCACAATGACTCCCACACACATGCATAATTAACAACAACTCACACTGACTCCCACACACAAGCATGATTAACAATAACCCACACTAAATCCCACATAAACGCATAATGAACAACAACCAACACACACTACCACACACATGCATGTTTAACAACAACCCACACAGACTCCCACACACATGCATAATCAAGGAAAAACCACACTGACTCCCACACACATGCATAATTAAGAACAACCCATACTGCCTCCAACACATTTGCATGTTTAACAATAACCCACACTGACTCCCACACACACAGGCATAATCAGCAACAACCCACACTCACTCCAACCCACATATATGATTAAAAACAACCCAGACTGACTTCCATACACATGAATAATTAAGAACAATCCACAAACATGCATAATTAACAACCCACACTGACTCCCACATACATGCATATTCAACAACAACCCACACCAACTCCCACACACATGCAGAATTAACGAAACCCCAAAATGACTCCCACACACTTACATAATAAACAACAACCCACACTTACTCCCACACACAGGTATAATTAACAACAGCCCACACTCATTCCCACACACCTGCATAATTAACAAACACCCACAATGACTCCCTCACACACATGCATAACTAACAACAACAAACACTGACTCCCGCACATATGCATGTTTAACAACGACCCACACTGATTCCCACACACATACATAAATAAAAACAACCCACACTGACTCCAACGCATATACATAATTCAAAAAACCCACAATGAAACCCACACACATGCATAATTATTAACAACCCACACTGACTCACACACATGCATAATTAAGAACAGCCCATACACATGAATGATAAACATTAACCCAAACTGATTCCCACACACATGCATAATCAACAACAACCGACAGTGACTCCCACACACATGCATAATTAACAAAATCCCAAACTGTCTCCCACACAGTTGCATAATTAAGAGCAATCCAAACTGACTCCCACACACATGTATAATTAACAAAAACACACACTGACTCCCTCAGACATCCATAATTGACAAAAACCCACGACTCCCACACACATGCATGATTAATAACAACCCACACTGACTCCCACACACATGCATATTTTACAACAACCCAAAATGACTCCCAAACACATACATGATTGACAACAACCCACAATGACTCCCACAAACATGCATAATTAACAACAACCCACACTGACTCCAACACACATGCATAATTAACAACAACGCGCGCTGACTCCCACACATATGCATAATTAACACGAATCCACACTGACTCCCACACGCATGCATAATCAACAACAGCCCACACTGACTCCCATACAACTGCATAATTAACAGCAACCCACAATGACTCCAACACACATACATACTTAACAATACACACTGACTCCCACACATGTGCATGTTTAACAACCCGCACTGACTCCCAAACACAGACATAATAGACAACAACCCACACTGACTCCCACACACAGGTATAATTAACTACAAACCACAGTGACTCCCACACACCTGCATAATTAATAACAACCCACACTGACTCCCACAAACATGCAAAATTAACAACCCACACTGAGTCCCACACAACTGCATAATAAGCAACAACCAACGCTAACTCCCAGACACATGCAAAATTAGCAAAAACCCACACTGACTCCCACACACTTACATAATTAACAACAACCCACACTGACTCCCACACACACGTATGATTATCAAAAACCCACACTGACTCCTAAAAACATGCACAATTAACAAAAACCCACAATGACTCCCACACACATGAATAATTAACAACAACCTACATTGACTCCCACACACAAGCATGCTTTACAACAACCCAAACTGACTCCCAAACATACATAATTGACAACACACAATGACTCCCATACACATGCATAATTAACAACAACCCACACTGACTCTCAAAGACATACATAATTGACAACCTACACTGACTCCAACACACATGTATAATTAACAACACACACTGACTCCCACACAAGTGCATGTTTAACAACAACCCACACTGACTCTCAAACACATACATAACTGACAACAACCCACACTGACTCCCACACATAGGCATAATTAACAACAACCCACATTGACTCCTACAAATATGCATGATTAACAACAACCCACACTGACTCCCACACACATGAATGATTAACAATGACCCACATTGACTCCTACACACTTGCATAATTAACAACAACCCACACTGACTCCCACACATATGCATGATAAACAACAACCCACTCTGACTTCCACACATATGCATATTTATGTACAACCCGCACTGACTCCCACACTCAAGCATAATTAACCATAACTCACACTAACTCCCACACACACGCATAATTAACAACAACCAACACACACTACCACACACATGCATGTTTAACAACAACCCACACAGACTCCCACACACATGCATAATTAAGAAAAAACCACACTGACTTCCACACACACACACATACCTATTTAATAATAACCCACACTGACTCCCACACACATGCATAATCAAAAACAACCCACACTGACTCCCACATATGTACATATTCAAAAACTACCCACACTGACTCCCACACACACGCATAACCAATAAAAACCCACACTAACTCCCGCACACATGCAAAATTAACAACTCACACTGACTCAAACACACATGCATAATTACCAAAAACTCACATTAAGTCCCACACACATGCATAATTAAATCTCACACTGACTCCAGCACATATACATAACTAAAAGTAACTCACACAGACCCCCACACATATGTATGTTTAACAACCACCCACACTAACTCCAACACACATGCATAATTAATAACAACCCACACACACTCCAGCCCACATGACTTTCTAACAACCCACACTGGCTCCCACGCACATGCATGTTTAACAAGAACCCACACCGACTCCCACGCATATACATAATTCACAAAAACCCACAATGACTCCCACACATATGCATAATCAAGAACAACCCATACTGTCTCCAACATATATGTAGGTTTAACAACAACCCACTCTGACTCTCATACACACATGCATAATTAACAACACCCCACACTCGCTCCAACACACATATATGATTAAAAAAAAACCCATACTGACTCTCATACACATGCATAATTAACAACAACCCACACTGACTCCCACAAACATGCATAATTAGCAACAACAGACACTGACTCCCACACCCTTGCATATCTAACAACAACCCACACTGACTCCAAAACACATACATAATTGACAACAGCCCACTCTCACTCTCACCCACATGCATCATTAACAACAACCCACACTGACTCCCACAAACATGCAAAATTAACAACAACCCATAGTGACTCCCACACACATGCAGAATTAACAACAACCCACACTGACTCACACGCATGCCTGATTAACAACAACCCACACTGACTCCCACATACATGCATAATTAACAAAAGCCCAGAATGACTCCTATACACATGCATAATTAACAACCCACACTGACTCCCACACACATGCATAATGAACAACCTACACTGACTCCCACAAACATATATAATTAATAACAAACTACTATGACTCAAACACAAATGCATAATTAACACCCCACACTGACTCCGACACATATGCATAATTCATAACAACCCACACTGACTCCCACACATATGCATGATTATCAACAACCCACATTGACTCCCACGCACACGTATGTTTAACAACAACCCACATTAACACCCACACCCATGCATAATTAAGAGCAACCCACACTGTCTCCTATACACATGCCTGTTTAATGTTAACTAACACTGACTTGCACACATATACATAATTAACAACAACCAACACTGACTCCCACACACATACAGAATCAAGAATAACCAACACAGACTCCCACACACATGCACTATAAATAACAACCCACACTGACTCCCAAACACATCCAAAATTAAGAAAGACCCACAGTGACTCTCACACACATGCATAATCAACAACAACTCACACTGACTCCCACACACATGCATAATGAACAACAATCCACGATGACTCCCACACACGTGCATAATTAACAACAACCACACTGAATCCCACAAACATGCATTTTTAACAAAGCCCACAGTGACTCCCACACACGTGCATAATTAACAAAAACCCACACTGACTATCACACACATACGTAATTAAAAACAATGAACACTGAGTGCCACAAACACGCATAATCAACAATAACTCACATTGAATCGCACACACATGCATAAGTAACAACAACCCACACTGAATCCTACAAACATGCATTTTTAACAAAACCCACAGTGACTCCCACACACGTGACTAATTAAAAACAACCCACACTGATTCCCACACACTTATGCAATTACCAACAACCCACACTGACTCTCACAACCATGCATTATTAACAGCATCCCACAATAACTCCCACACACAGGCATAATCAACAATAACCCATATTGACTCCACACCACATTGCATAATCAACCACAACCCATATTGACTCCCACACACATTCAGGACTAACAACAACCCACACTGACATCCACACATATGCATAATTAAGAACAACCCGCACACACAAGCATAATTAACAATAACCATCATTGACTCCCACACGCACGCATAATCAACAACAAACCACAGAGACTCCCACACACATGCCTATTTAGATATATCCCACACTGACTCCCAAACACATACATAATTAACAACAACGACATTGACTCCCACATATATACATAATCAACAACAACCCAAACTGACTCCCACACCCATGGATGATTAATAAAAACCCACACTAACTCCCACACACAAGCAAAATCAACAACCCACACTAACTCCAACACATACTCATAATCAACAACAACCCACATTGACTCCCACACACATGCATGATTAACAATATTGCACAATGACTCACAAAAACATGCAAAATTCACAACCCTCACTGACTCTGACACACATGCATAATTAACAACAACTCACACTGACTCCCAAACATATGCATAATTAAGAACAGCCCACACTGACTCCAACGCATATGCATGTTTAACAACAACCCACACTGACTCCCACACACATGCACAATTAACAACAGCCCACACTCATTTCAACACACATATATGATTAAAAACAACCCATACTAACTCCAGTACACTTGCATAATTGAAAACAATCCACAAACATGCAACAACCCACACTGACTCCTATACACATGCATAATTAACAACAACCCACACTGACTACCACACACATGCATGATTAACAACAACCTACACGGACTCCCAAACATACATAATTGACAACAACGCACACTGACTCGCACACACATGCATAATCAACAAAAAAAACCACACTGACTCCCACACATGCATAATTAACAGCAATCCACACTAACTCCCACACACAAGCATAGTTAACAACAACACACACTGACTCCCACACACATGCCTGATTTACAACAACTCACACTGACTCCCAAAAACATGCATAATCAACAACAACCCACAGTGACTCCCATACACATGCATAATTAACAACAACCCTCACTGACTCCCCCACACAGGCATAATCAAAAACAAAGCACACTGACACCACACCCTTGCTTGTTTAACAACAACCCACACTGACTCCCAAACACATGCATAATTAACAACAACCCACACTGACTCCCACACACATGCATAATTAACAACAACCCACACTGACTCCCACACACATAGGAGGTTGACAATAACCCACACTGATTCCCACACATATGCATGATTAACAAAAATCCACATTGAATCCCATTACATATGCAAAATTAACAACAGCCCACAATGACTCCAACCCACATAAATGCTTAACAACAACCCTCACTGTCTCCCACACGCATGCATAATTAACAACATCCCAGACTGACTCCCACACACTTACATAATCAACAACAACCCACACTGACTCCCACACACGTATAATTAACGACAACCCACACTGATTCCCACACACATTCATGATTAACAAAAACAGACAATGACTCCCACACACATGCATAATCAACAAACACCCAAACTGACTCCCAAACACATACATAAATGACAACAACCCACAATGACTCCCACACACAAGCCTGATTAACAACAATCCACACTGACTCCTACAAACATGCATAATCAACAACAACCCACACTGACTCCCATACACATGCATGATTAACCACAACCTACACTGAATCCCACAGACATGCAAAATCAAAAACACGATTGACTCCCACACCCTTGCATGTTAAACAACACCCCACACGGACTCCCAAACACATACATAATTGACAACAACCCACACAAACTCCCCCACACATGCATAATCAAGAACAACCCACACTGACTCCCACACACATTCATAATAACAACAACCCACACTGACTCCCAAAAACATTCAAAATTGACAACAACCCTCACTGACTCCTACACATATGCATAATTAACAACAGCCCACACTGACTCCCACACACATGTATAATAAACAACAACCCACACTGACTCAGACACACATGCCTGATTAACAACAACCCACACTGACTCTCAAAAACATGCATAATCAACAACAACCCACACTGACTACTATACACAAGCATAATTAACACCAACAAACAATGACTCCCACACACATACATGATTAACAACAACACACACTGACTCCCACACCCTTGCATGTTTAACAACAACCCACACTGACTCCCTCACCCTTGCATGTTTAACAACAGCCCACACTGACTCCCACAAACATGCAAAATTAACAACCACCCACACTGATTCCCACACACTTTCATAATTAGCAACAACCCACACTGACTCCCACCCACATGTATAATGATTAACAGCACACACTGAATCCCACACACATGAATAATTAACAACCCACACTGACTCCCAAAACATGCAGAATTAACAACCCACAGCGACTTCCACAAACATGCATAATTGAGAAAATCCCACACTGACTCCAGCACACATACATAATTAAGAGCAACCCACGCTGACTACCATACACAAGCATAATTAACACCAACCCACAATGACTCCCACACACATACATGATTAACAACAACACACACTGACTCCCACACTCTTGCATGTTTAACAACAACCAACACTGACTCCCACCCACATGCATAATTAACAAAAAACCCACAATGACTCCCACACACATTCCTGATTAATAACAAGCCACACTGACTCCCACAAACATGCAAAATTAACAACAACACACAGTGACTCCCACGCACACGCATAATTAACAAAAGCCCCCACTGACTCCCACACATATGCATGATTAACAAAAACCCACACTGACTCCCATCACACATGCATAATGAGCTACAACCCAAACTAACTCCTACACACATGCATTTTAACAACAACCCACACTGACTCCCACACACTTGCATAATTAACAACAACCCACACTGGCTCCCACACACTTACATAATTAACAAAAACCTACACTGACTCCCACACTCACTTATGATTAACAACAGCCCACGCTGACTCCCACACATATGCATAATTAACAACAACACAAACTGACTCCCACCTCTTTCATGTTTGACAACCCACACTGACTCCCAAACACATACATAATTGACAACAACCCACACTGACTCCCACACACATGCATAATCAAAAACCCACATTGACTCCCACACACATGAATAATTAACAACCCACACTGACTCCCAAAACATGCAGAATAAACAACCCACAGTGACTCCCACACACATGCATAATTGAGAAAATCCCACACTGACTCCAGCACACATACATAATCAACAACACATATATATGTATAACAACCACCCACACCGACTCCCACACACATGCATAATGAACAACAACTCACACAGACTCCAACACACATGGATTTTAACAACCCGCACAGTTTCTCACGCACGTCCATGTTTAACAACAACCCACACCGACTCCCACACACTTACTTAATTAACAACAACCCACACTAACTCCAACGCATATGCATAATTAAGAACAACCCATACTCTCTCTAACACATATGCAGGATTAGCAAAAACTCACACAAACTCCCACACACATGCATAATTAACAACAACCCACACTCACTCCAACACAAATATATGATTAAAAACAACACATACTGACTCCCATATACATGCATAATTAAGATCAATCCACAGATATGCATAATTAACAAAAACACACAGTGACTCCCACACACATTGCCTGATTAGCAACAACCCACACTGACTCCCATGCACATGCATAATTAACAACAGCCCACAATGACTCCCACACATATGCATGATTAACAATAACCCACAATGACTCCCAAACACATACATAAATTAACACCAATCCACACTGCCTCCCACACACATGCATAATTAACAACAACCCACACTGACTCCCATACACATGCATAACTAACAACAATCCACACTGACTCCCACACATGTGCATAATCAACAACAACCCAAACTGACTCCAAGATACATACATAAATTGACAACCCACAGTGACTCCCGTACACATGCACAATTAACAACAACCCACACTAACTACCACACTCATGCATAAATAACAACAACCCACACTGACTCCCAAACACATAGATAATTGACAACAACCCACACTGACTCCCACACCAATGCATAATCAACAACAACCCACAATGACTCCCACACACATCCAAAATTAACAACAATCCACACTAACTCCCACGCATATGCATAATTAACAACAACACACTGACTCCGACACATATACCTAATTAACAACAACCCACACTGACTCCCACAAGCATGAATAATCAACAACAACTCACACTGACTCCCATACACATGAATAATTAACAACAACACACACTGACTCCCACACACATCCATAATTAACAACAACACACACTGACTCCCACACCCTTGCATGTTTAACAACAACCCACACTAACTCCCAAACACATACATAATTTTCAACAACCCACAGTGACTCCCACCCACATGCATATTTAACAACAACCCACACTGACTCCCACACATGAACAATCAACAACAACCCACACTCACTCCCACAAACAAAAAAATTAACAATAACACACAGTGACTCCCACACATCTGCATAATCAACAACAGCCCACACTGACTCCCACACATATGCATGAGTAACAAAAACCCAAACTGACTCCCATTACACATGCAAAATTAACAACAACCGACACTGACTTCTACACACATGCATGTTTAACAACAACCCACACTGACCCCCACACACATGCAGAATTAACAAGAACCCACACTGACTACCACTCACTTATATAATTAACAACGACACACAATGACTCCCACACACATGCATAATTAACAACAACCCACACTGACTCCCAAACACATACATAATTGACAACAACCCAAACTGACCCCCACACGCATGCATAGTTAATATCAACCCACACTGACTTCCATACACGTCCATAATTAACAACAACCCACACTGACTCCCACACACATGCCTGATTAACAACAAACCACACTGACTCCAACAAACATGCATAATCAACAACAACCCACACTGACTCCCACACACGTGTATAATTAACAACAACCTACAATGACTCCCACACACATGCATAATTAACAACAACACACAGTGACTCCCTCACCCTTGCATGTTTGATAACAACCAACATTGACCGCCACACCCTTGCATGTTTACCAACAACTCACAGTGACTCACACCCACATACATAATAAAAAACAACCCACTTTGACTCCCACACACATGTATGAATAACAACAACCCACGCTGACTCCCACAACCATGCAAAATTATCAACAACCCGCAGTAGACTCTAACACAATACAAAATTAACAACAGCCCACACTGACTCCCCCACACATGCATAATTAACAACAACCAACACTAACTCCAACATACATGCATAATTAACAACAACCCTCACTGACTCCCAGAAACATGCAAAATTGACAACAACCCACATTGATTCCCACACACATGCATGATTAACAACAAACCACACTGACTCGCACAGACATGTATGATTAACAACAATCCACACTAACTCACACACACATGCATAATCAACAACAACCCACACTGACTCTCACACACTTGCCTGATGCAAAATTATCAACAACCCACAGTAGAATCCAACGCAATGCATGATTAACAACAGCCCACACTGACTCCCACACATATGCATGATTAACAAAAACCCACACTGACTCCCATTACACATGCATAATTAATAGCAACCCACATTGACTCCCACACACATGCATAATTAACAACAACACACACTGACTCCCTCACCCTTGCATGTTTAACAACAACCAACACTGACTCCCACACCCTTGCATGTTTAACAACAACCCACACTGGCTCCCACCCACGTGCATAATCAACAACCCACATTGACTCCCACACATATGCATAACTAACAACAACCCACACTGACTCCCACAAACATACAAAATCATCAACAACCCACAGTAGACTCCAACACAATGCATAATTTACAACAACCCACACTGACTCCCACAAACATGCATAATGAACAACAACCCACATTTACTCCCATACATATGCATAATTAACAACAACCCACAATGACCCCCACACACATGCATAATCAACTACAATACACACTGACTCCCTCACCCTTGCATGTTTAACAACAAACAACACTGACTCACACACCCTTCCATGTTTAACAACAACCCACACTGACTCCAGCCCGCATTAATAATTAACAACAACTCACATTCACTCCCACACACATACATAACTAACAACAACCCAGACTGACTCCCACAAACATGCAAAATTATCAACGACCCATAGTAGACTCCAATACAATGCAAAATTAACAACAGCCCACACTGACTCACACACATATGCATGATTAACAAAACCCCACACTGACTCCGATTACACATGCATAATTAACAACAACTAAAACTAACTCCCACACACATGCATGTTTAACAACAACCCACAATGACTCCCACACACAGCATGATTAACAACACACATTGACTCCCAGACCCTTGCATGTTTAACAACAACCCACACTGACTCCCAAATGCATACAAAATTGACAACAACCCACTCTGACTCCCACCCACATGCATAATTAACAACCCACACTGACTCCCACACATATGCATAATTAACAACAACCAACACTGACGCCCAAAAACATGCAAAATTAACAACAACCCACAGTGACTCCCACGCACATGCATAATTAAGAAAATCCCACACTGACTCCAACACACATACATGATTAAAAGCAACCCACACTGACTCCCACACATATGTATGCTTAACGACCACCCACACTGACTCCCACACACACGCATAATGAACAACGACCAATACAGACTCCAACACACATGCCTTTTTAACAACCCACACTGTCTCCCACGCATGTGCTTTTTTTAACAACAACCAACACCGACTCCCACACACATACAAAATTAACAACAACCCACAATAACTCCCACACATATGCGTAATTAAGAACAACCCATACTGTCTCCCACACATATGCATGTTTAACAACAGCCCACACTAACTCCCAAAAACATGCATAATTAGCAACAACCACATTCACTCCAACACAGATATATGATTAACAACCCACACTTACTACCATACACATGCATAATTAACAGCAGCCCACAATGACTCCCACATACATGCATGATTAACAACACACACCACTCCCACACCCTTGCATGTTTAACAACAACCCGCACTGACTCCCACCCACATGCATAATCAACAAAAACCCACACTGACTCCCACACACATTCCTGATTAGCAACAACCTACACTGACTCCCACAAACATGCAAAATTAACAACCCACACTGACTCCCACACATATGCATCATTAAAAACAACCCACACTAACTCCTAAAAACATACATAAATTGACAACAACCCACACTGACTCCCACACACCTGCACAATTAACAACAACTCACACTGACTCCCACACACACCATGATTAACAGCAACCCACGATGACTTCCACAAACATGCTTAATCAACAACAACCCACACTGACTCCTATACATGAATAATCAACAACCCACACTGACTTCCACACACATGCATAATCAACACAACACACAGTGACTGTCACACCCTTGCATGTTTAACAACAACCCACACTGTCTCCGAGTATTGTCATTTTATTATACTTTGTCGCTGTTTCCCGCGTTAGCAAGGTAGCGCAAGGAAACAGACGAAAGAACGGCCCAACCCACCCACATACACATGTATGTACATGTATATACCTATACATGTCAACGTATACATATATATACACATACAGACATATACATATGTACACATGTACACAACTCATACTGTCTGCCCTTATTCATTCCCGTCGCCACGCCGCCACTCATGAAATGAAAACCACCTCCCCCTGCATGCGCGCGAGGTATCGCTAGGAAAAGACAACAAAGGCCACATTCGTTCACACGCATTCTCTAGCTGTCATGTATAATGCACCGAAACCACAGCTCCCTTTCCACATCCAGGCCCCACAGAACTTTCTATGGTTTACCCCAAACGCTTCACATGCCCTGGTTCAATCCATTGACAGCACGTCGACCTCGGTATAGTATACCACATCGTTCCAATTCACTCTATTCCTTGCACACCTTTCACCCTCCTGCATGTTCAGGCCCCGATCACACAAAATCTTTTTCACTCCATCTTTCCACCTCCAATTTGGTCTCCCACTTCTCCTCGTTCCCTCCACCTCTGAGACATATATCCTCTCGGCCAATCTTTCTTCTTTCATTCTATCCATGTGACCAAAGCATTTCAAAACACCCTCTTCTGCGCTCTCAACTACACTCTTTTTATTACCACACATCTCTCTTACCCTATTATTATTTACTCGATCAAACCACCTCACACCACATATTGTCCTCAAACATCTCATTTCCAGCACATCCACCCTCCTCCGCACAACTCTATCTATAGCCCACGCCTCGCAACCATATAACATTGTTGGAACCACCATTCCTTCAAACATACCCATTTTTGCTTTTCAAGATAACGTTCTCGACTTCCACACATGGTTCAACACTCCCAGAACCTTCGCTCCCTCCACCACCCTATGGTTCACTTCCGCTTCCATGGTTCCATCCACTGCCAGATCCACTCCCAGATATCTAAAACACTTCACTTCCTCCAGTTATTCTCCATTCAAACTAACCTCCCAATTGACCTGTCCCTCAGCCCTACTATACCTAATAACCTTCCTCTTAGTCGTATTTACTCTCAGCTTTCTTCTTTCACACACTTTACCAAACTCAGTCACCAGCTTCTGCAGTTTCTCACCCGAATCAGCCACCAGCGCTGTATCATCAGCGAACAACAACTGACTCACTTCCCAAGCTCTCTCATCCACAACAGACTTCATACTTGCCCCTCTTTCCAAAACTCTTGCATTGACCTTCCTAACAACCCCATCCATAAACAAATTAAACAACCATGGAGACATCACGCACCCCTGCCGCAAACCAACATTCACTGATAACCAATCACTTTCCTCTCTTCCTACACGTACACATACCTTACATCCTCGATAAAAACTTTTCACTGCTTCTAACAACTTGCCTCCCACACCATATATTCTTAATACCTTCCACAGAGCATCTCTATCAACTCTATCACATGCATTCTCCAGATCCATAAATGCTACATAAAAATCCATTTGCTTTTCTAAGTATTTCTCACATACATTCTTCAAAGCAAACACCTGATCCACACATCCTCTACCACTTCTGAAACCACACTGCTCTTCCCCAATCTGATGCTCTCTACATTCCTTCACCCTCTCAATCAATACTCTCCCATTTAATTTACCAGGAATACTCAACAAACTTATACCTCTGTAATTTGAGCACTCACTTTTATCCCCTTTGCCTTTGTACAGTGGCAATATGCAAGAATTCCGCCAGTCCTCAGGCACCTCACCATGAGTCATACATACATGAAATAACCTTACCAACCAGTCAACAATACAGTCACCCCCTTTTTTAATAAATTCCACTGCAATACCAACCAAACCCACTGCCTTGCCGACTTTCATCTTCCGCAAAGCTTTTACTACCTCTTCCCTGTTTACCAAATCATACTCTCAAACCTTCTCACTTTGCACATCACCTCGACCAAAACACCCTTCTGTGCCACTCTATTAGCAAACACTTTCAACAAACTTTTAAAATACTCCCTCCATCTCCTTCTCACATCACCACTACTTGTTATCACCTCCCCATTAGCCCCCTTCACTGAAGTTCCCATTTGCTCCCTTGTCTTACGCACTTTATTTACCTCCTTCCAAAACATCTTTTTATTCTCCCTAAAATGTAATGATGCTCTCTCACCCCAACTTTCATTTGCCCTCTTTTTCACCTCTTACACCTTTCTCTTGACCTCCTGCCTCTTACTTTTATACATCTCCCACTCATTTGCATTCTTTCCCTGCAAAAATCGTCTAAATGCCTCTCTCTTTTCTTTCATTAATAATCTTACTTCTTCATCCCACCCCTCACAACCCTTTCTAAATCTGCCCACCTCCCACGTTTCTCATGCCACAAGCATCTTTTGCGCAATCCATCACTGCTTCCCTAAATACATCCCATTCTTCCCCCACTCCCCTTACGTCCTTTGTTCTCATACATAATTGACACCAACCCACTCTAACTCCTACCCATCCAGAATTAACAACAACCCACACTGACTCCCACACACATGCATAATCAACAACAACCTAAACTGACTCCCACAAACATGAAAAATTAACAACCCACAGTGACACCCACACATATGCATAATCAACAACAACCCACACTGACTCCCACACACATGCATGATTAACAACAACCCGCACTGACTCCCACACACATGCATGCTTTACAACAACCTGAGCTGACTCCCAAACACATACATAGTTGACAACAACCCACACTGACTCCCACACATATGCATGATTAACAAAAACCTACAATGACTCCCATTGCAAATGCATGAATAACAACAACCCGCACTGACTCCCACACACATGCATAATTAACAACAACCCACACTGACTCCCACACACATGCCTGATTAGCAACAGCCCACACTGACTCCCACAAACATGCATAATCTACAACAACCCACACTGACTCCCATACACATGCATAATTAACAACAACTCACACTGACTCCAACACACATGCATAATTAACAAAAAAACACAGTGACTCCCACACACATGCATATTTGACAACAACCCACATTGACTCCCACACATATGCATAATTAACAAAAACCCACACTGAATCCCACACATTTACATAATTAACAACAACCCACACTGTCTCACACGCACACGTATAATTAACAACAACCCACACTGACTCCCACACATACTCATGAAAAAAAACAAAATGACTCCCACACACATGCATAGTTAACAACAACCCGAACTGACTCCCAAACACATACATAATTGACAAGAACCCACACTTACTCCCATACACTTCCATGATTAACAAGAACCCACACAAACATAATAATAACATTCCACACTAACTCCCACAAAACATGCATAATCAACAACGACCCAAACTGACTCCCACACACATGCCTGATCAACAACAACCCACACTGACTCCCATACACATGCATGATTAACAACAACCCACACTAAATCCCACACACATACATAATCAACAACAACCCACACTAGCTCCCAAACACATTCATAACTGACAACAAACTACACTGATTCGCACATACAGTCATGATTAACAACAACCCACAATGACTCCCACACACCTGCATAATTAACAATAATCCACACTTGCTCCCACAAACATGCAAAATTAACAACCAACACTGACTCCCGCACACATACATAAACAACCCACACCGACTCCTACACATATGCATAATTAACTAAATCATACACTGACTCCCACACACATGCATGTATAACAACAACCCACTGTGGCTCCCACACACACACATATAATTAACAACAACCTCCATTGAGTCCCACACATATGCATAATTAAGAATAACCCACAATGACTCCCACACATATGCATGTTTAACAACAACCCACACTGACTCCCACAAACGTGCATATATAACAACAACCCACACTGACTAAACACATGTACATAATTAAGAACAACCCAAAATGACTGCCACACACATGCATAATCATGAACAATCCACACTGACTCCAACACACATACATAATTAAGAATTGCCCACATTGCCTTCAACACACATGCATGATAAACAACAACCCACACTGATTCCCACACACCTGTATGATTAACAACAACCCTCACTGACTCCCACAGACACGTATAATTAACAGCAACCCACACTTACTCCCCCACACATGCAAATTTAACAAAAACTCACACTGAATCCCACACACATGAATGCTTAACAACAACCGATACTAGCTCCCACACACATACATAATTGACAACAACCCACACTGACGCCCACACTCATACATGATTAACAAGAACCCAAACTGACTTGCACACACATGCATAACTAATAACAATCCACACTGAGTAGCACACACACATGCATAATTAACAACAACCCACACTGACTCCCACACACATGCATCATTAACAACAATCCACGCTGACTCCCACAAACATGCCTAATCAAAAAGAACCCACATTGACTCCCACTCACATGCTTAATTTACAGCAACCCACACTGACTCCCACTCATATATACATGATTAACAGCATCCCGCACTGACTCCCACAAACATGCATAATTAACAACTGCCCACACTGTTTCCACATACATGCATGTTTAACAACAACCCACAGTGATTCCAACACACATGCATGATTAACAATAACCCACACTGACTCCCACACAGTTATGTATTCAAGAATTACCCACACATATGCATGATTAACAACAACCCACACTGACTCCCATACATTTGAATAATTAACAACAACCCACACTGACTCCCACATGCATGCATAATAAACAACAACCCACATTGATTCCCACACACATGCATCATTAACAACAATCCACACTAACTCCCACATTCATTCATTATTAACAACAACCCACACTGACTCCCACAAACATGCATAAATAACATCAACCTACACTGGCTCCCACACACATGCATAATCAACAACAAACCCACACTGACTCCGACACATATGCATAATTCACAACAACCCACACTGACTCACACATATATGCATGATTATCAATAACCCACACTGACTCTCACGCATATGCATGATTATCAATAACCCACACTGACTCCCACACACATGCATGTTTAACAACAACTCACAGTAGCACCCTTACCCATGCATAAATAAGAATAACAACACGTTAACAAAAATCCTCACTGCCTCCAACACACTTGCATAGTTAACCACAACCCACAGCGACTCCCACAGATAAGCATGATTAACAACAACCCACACTGACTTACAGATATATGCATAATTAAGAACAACCCGCACTGACTCCCACACACAAGCATAATTAACAATAACCAACACTGACTCCCACACACACGCATAATTAACAACAACCCAAACACAGACCCACACATGCATGTTTAACAACAACCCACACTGACTCCCACACACATGCATAATTGAGAACAAAGCACACTGACTCCCAAACACATGCCTATTTGAATGCAACCCACACTGACTCCCACACTGACTCCACAACCTACACAGGCTCCCACATATATACATAATCAACAACAACCCAAACTGACTCCCACACATATGCATAATTAATAGAAAACCCATAATAACTCCCACGCACATGCAAAATTAACAATAACCCACAATGACTCCCACACACATGCATAATCTACAAAAACCCTCGCTAAGTCCCATACACAAGCACAATTAACAAAATCCCACACTGACTCCAGCACACATACATATCTAAGAGCAACGCACACTGACTCCCACATATATGTATGCTTAACAACCACCCGCACAGACTTCCACACAAATGCATAATGAACAACAACCCACAGAGACTCCAACGCACAAGCCATTTTAACAACACACACACTGGCTCCCGGCACATGCATGTTTAACAACAACCCACACCGACTCCAACACACATACATAATTTACAACAACACACGCTGACTCCCACACATGTACATGATTAAGAACAACCCACACTGTCTCCAACACATATGCAGGTTTAACACCAACACTAACTCCTACACACATGCATAATTAACAACAGCCCACACTGACTCCCACACATATGCATGATTATCAATAACCCACACTGACACCCACACATATACATGATTATCAATAACCCCCACTGACTCCCACACACATCCATGTTTAACAACAACCCACAGTAACACCCTCACCCATGCATAAGTAAGAATAACAGCACGTTAACAACCCTCACTGACTCCAACACACGAGCATAGTTAACCACAACCCACAGTGACTTCCACACATATGCATAATTAAGAACAACCCGCACTGACTCTCACACACAAGCATATTAGACAATAACCAACACTGACTCCCAGACACACGCATACTTAACAACAACCCAAACACAGTCCCACACATGCATGTTTAACAACAACCCACACTGACTCCCACACACATGTATAATTGAGAACAAACCACACTGACTCCCAAACACATGCCTATTTGAATACAACCCACACTGACTCCCACACACATACAAAATTAACAACAACCTACACTGGCTCCTACATATATCCATAATCAACAACAACCCAAACTGACTTCCACACATATGCATGATTAATAAAAACCCACAATAACTCCCACACACATGCAAAATTAACAATAACCCACAATGACTCCCACACACATGCATAATTTACAAAAACCCTCACTAAGTCCCACACACTTTTATAAATAACAAAATCCCACACTGACTCCAGCACACATACATATTTAAGAGCAACGCACACCGGCTCCCACATATATGTATGTTTAAGAACCACCCACAGTGACTCCCACACACATGCATAATTAACAACAACCCACAGAGATTCCAACACACAAGCCTTTTTAACAACACACACACTGGCTCCCGGCACATGCATGTTTAACAACAACCCACACCGACTCCAACACACATGCATAATTTACAACAACACACGCTGACTCCCACACATGTACATGATTAAGAACAACCCACACTGTCTCCAACACATATGCAGGTTTAACACCAACACTAACTCCTACACACGTGCATAATTAACAACCCACACTCACTCCAACACACATATATGATTAAAAACCACCCCATACTGACTCCCACACACATGCATGACTAAGAACAATCCACACACATGCATGAGTAATAACATCCCACACTGACTCCCACACATATACATTATTGACAACAACATACATTGACTCATACACGTACATGTTTAACAACAACCAACACCGACACATGCATAATTACCAACAACCCACACTGACTCTCACACACTTACATGATTAACAACAACCCATACTGCCTCACACACACACATATGATTAGCAACTCACACTGACTCCCACACACTTACATGATTAACAACAATCCACACTGCCTCCCACACATATATACAATTAACAACTCACACTGACTCCCACACACATGCGTAATTAACAAAAACTCACAATAACTCCCACACATTTGCGTAAGTAACAACAACCCACAGTGACTCCCATACACAGGCATAATTAACAACAACCCACACTGACTCCCAAACACATACATAGTTGACAACAACCCACACTGACTCCCACACACATGCATAACTAACAAAAACCCACACTGACTCCCAAACACATACATAGTTGACAACAACCCACACTGACTCCCACACACATGCATAATCAACAACAACCCAAACTGACTCCCACACACATGCATAATTAACAACAGCCCACACTGACTCCCACACACATGCATAATTGATAACAAACCACACTAACTACCACACACATGCATAATTAACAACCCACACTGACTCCCACACACATGCCTGATTAACAACAACCCACACTGATTCCCACAAACATGCATAATCAACAGCAACCCACACTGACTCCCACACACATGTATAATTCACAACAAATACTGACTCCCACTAACATGCAAAATTAACAACAACCCACAGTGACTCCGACACACATACATACTTAACAACAGCCCACACTGACTCCCACATATATGCATAATCATCAAAAGCCCACACTCACTCCCATTACACATGCATAATTAATAACAACCCACACTGATTCTTACACATATGCATGTTTAACAACAACTCACACTGACTCCCACACACACGTATAATCAACAAAAACCCACAATGACTCCTACATACATGCATAATTAACAACAACCCACACTGACTCCCAAACACATATATAATTGACAACAACCCACACTGACTCCCACACACATGCACAATAAACAACAACCCACAGAGATTCCAACACACAAGCCTTTTTATCAACACACGCTGGCTCCCGGCGCATGCATGTTTAACAACAACCCACACCGACTCCAACACACATGCATAATTTACAACAACACACGCTGACTCCCACACATGTACATGATTAAGAACAACCCACACTGTCTCCAACACATATGCAGGTTTAACACCAACCAACACTGACTCCTACACACGTGCATAATCAACAACCCACACTCACTCCAACACATATATATGATTAAAAACCACCCCATACTGACTCCCATACACATGCATGACTAAGAACAATCCACACACATGCATGAGTAATAACATCCCACACTGACTCCCACACATATACATTATTAACAACAACCTACACTGACTCATACACATACATGTTTAACAACAACCCACACCGACTCCTAGACACATACATGATTAACAACAGCCCACACCGACTCCTAGACACATGCATAATTGATAACAAACCACACTAACTTCCACAAACATGCCTGATTAACAACCCACACTGACTCCCACAATCCTGCGTAATCAGCAACAACCCACACTGATTCCTATACACATGCATAATCAACAACAACACACAATGACGCCAACCACACGCGCATCATTAACAACCCACAGTGACTCCCACACACACATATATAATCAACAACAACCCACACTGACTCCCACACACGTGCATAATTAACAACAGCCCACACTGACTCCCACACACATGCATAATTAACAACAGCCCACACTGTCTCCAACATATAGGCATAATTAACAAAAGCCCACGCTCACTCCCATTACACATGCATAATTAACAACAACCCACACTGACTCCACACACTTACATAATCAACAACAACCCAAACTGACTCCCACACACACGTATAATTAACAATAACCCACAATGACTCCCACACACATGAATAATTAACAACAACCCACACTGACTCCCACACACACGTATAATTAACAATAACCCACAATGACTCCCACACACATGCATAATTAACAACAACCCACACTGACTCCTACAAACATGCATAATTAAAAACAACCCACACTGACTTCCACACACATGTATGCTTAACAACAACTCACACTGACTCCCACACACATGCCAGATTAACAACCCACACTGACTCCTACAAACATGCAAAATCAACAACAACCCACACTGACTCCTACAAACATGCATAATTAAAAACAACCCACACTGACTTCCACACACATGTATGCTTAACAACAACTCACACTGACTCCCACACACATGCCAGATTAACAACCCACACTGACTCCTACAAACATGCAAAATCAACAACAACCCACACTGACTCCTACAAACATGCATAATTAAAAACAACCCACACTGACTTCCACACACATGTATGCTTAACAACAACTCACACTGACTCCCACACACATGCCAGATTAACAACCCACACTGACTCCTACAAACATGCAAAATCAACAACAACCCACACTGACTCCCACACACATGCATAATCAACAACAATTCACACTAACCTCCACGCACATGCATAATCAACAACCCACACTGACTCCCATACACATGCATAATTAACAACAACCCATACTGACTCCCACACACATGCAAAATTTGCAACAACCCACACTGACACCCACACCCTTGCATGTTTATCAACAACTCACACTAACTCCCAAACACATACATAATTGACAGCAACCTACACTGACTCCCACCTACATGCATAATTAACAACAACCCACACTGACCCCCCCACACATGCATCATTAACAACTCACAATGACTTCCACAAAAATGCAAAATTAACAACAATCCACAGTGACTCCCACACACACGCATAATTTACAACAGCCCACATTGACTCCCACACATATACATATTCAAGAAAAACCCACACTGACTCCCACACACATATGCATGTTTAACAACAACCCACACTGACTCCCACACGCTTGCATAATTAACAACTCACACTGACGCCCACACATATGCATAGTTATCAACAACCCACACTGACTCCCACACGCATGCGTTATTAACAACCAAAACCAACAGTGACAAGGAACAACGGAAAACGTTTTTCCTTTTAACGTGACCAGGATCATATTCCTTATGGTATCTTCCAACATACAAAAAAGCAGTTTTTATATGTTATCTATTCTTGTTATATTGTGCATGGGTTGTAAAACTGTGTATGGGTTGTAAAGCAATGGAAGGGTTGAATACAGTATGAATGCTTTGTAATAGTATGTTGGATTGTAATGGTGTGCAAGGGTTGTAATAGTGTGCATGGGTTGTAATACCGTGCATGGGTTGGAAGACTTTGTTTGAGTTGTAACTGTTCATGGGTTCTATACGCTGTGCATGGGTTTTAATGCCGTGCATGGTTTGCAATTCAGTGCATGGGTTGTAATACTACGCCTGGGTTGTAATACTGTGCATGAGTGTTAATGATATGAATGGGTTGTAATGGTATGCATGGTTTGTAATACCGTGCATGTGTTGTAACTCCGTGCATGGGTTGTAATACTGCGCATGGGTTGTAATACTGTGTCTGGGTTGTAATACTGTGCATGGGTTGTAATACTGTGCATTGGTCTTCAAACTTTGCATGGGTTGTAAAGCTGTGCATTGGTTGTAATACTGTACATGAGTTGTGATACCGTGCATGGGTTGTAACACTGTGTATGGGTTGTAACACTGTGCATGGGTTGTGATAGCGTGCATACCTTGTAACACTATGCATGGGTTGTTACACTGCATGGGTTGTAATACCGTGCATGTGATGTAATACCGTGCATGGGTTGTAATACTGTACATCGGTTGTAACACCATGCATAGTTTGTAATACCGTGCATGAGTTATAACATCGTGCATGGGTTGTAATATCATGCATGGGTTGTGATACTGTCCCTGGATTGTAATGGTGTGCTAGGGTTTTAATGGTGTGCATGGGATGTAATACCGTGCACATCTTGTAACACTGTGCATGAGTTGTAATGCCGTGCATACCTTGTAACACTGTGCATGTGGCGTTACACTGCATGGGTTGTAATACCATGCATGGGTTGTAATACCGTGCTTACCTTGTAACCCTGTGCATGTGTCGTTATACTGCATGGGTTGTAATACCGTGCATGGGTTGTAATTCTGTACATTGGTTGTAACATTATGCATGGTTTGTAATACCATGCATGGATTGTAATACTGTGCCCGGGTTGTTATGGTATGCATGGGTTGTAATAGTGTGCATGGGTTGTAATACTGTGCATGGGTTGTGATACCGTGCATGGGTCTTAAAACTTTGCATGGGTTGTAATACTGTGCCCGGGTTGTTATGGTGTGCATGGGTTGTAATGGTGTGCATGGGTTGTAATACCGTGCATACTTTGTAACACTGTGCATGGGTCGTTACACTGCATGAGTTGTAATACTGTGCATGTGTTGTAATACCGTGCATGTGTTGTAATGGCGTGCATGGGTTGTAATACCATGCATGGGCTGTAATACTGTGCTTGGGTTGTTATGGTGTGCATGGGTTGTAATAGTGTGCATGGGCTGTAATACTGTACATGGGTTGTGATACCGTGCATGGGTCTTAAAACTTTGCATGGGTTGTAAAACTGTGCATTGGTTGTAATACTATACAATAGTTGTGATACCGTGCATGGGCTGTAACACTGTGTATGAGTTGTAACACTCTGCATGGGTTGTGATAGCATGCATACCTTGTAACACTGTGCGTGGGTCGTAACACTGCATGGGTTATAATACAGTGCGTGGGTTGTAATACTTTACATGTGCTATAACGCTGTGCATCGGTTGTAGTACCGTGCATGGGTTGTAATACCGTGTATGGGGAGGAATATCGTGCATGGGTTGTAATGCTGTGCATGGGTTGTAACATTATGCCTGGGTTGTAATACCGTGCATGCGTTGTAACACTGTGCATAGGCCATAACTCTGAACATGTATTGTGATACTGTGCATAGGTTGTAACTCTGAACATAGGTTGTAATACTGTGCATAGGTTGTAACACTGTGTATGGGTTATTAAAAATACTGTGCTTGGGTTGTAATACTGGCCATGGGCTGTAACACTTTGCACAGGTTGTAATACTATGCATGGGTTGTAGTGCTGTGTATGGGTTGTGATACTGGCCATGGGCTGTAATATTGTGCATGGTTTGCAGTACCGTGCATGGGTTGTAGTACTGTGCATGGGTTATATCATGCATGGATTGTTATACCGTTCATGGGTTGTAATACTGGGCAAGGGCTGTAATACCATGCATATGTTGTAATACCGTGCATGGGTTGTAATACTGTACATGGGTTGCAATATGATGAGTGAGTTTTAATACTGTGTATTGGTTATAACACTGTACATGGGTTATGACACTGGGCATGGGTTAGAACACTGTGCATGGGTTATAACACTGTGCATGGGTTATGACACTATGCATGGGTTATAACACTGTGCATGGATTATAACGCTGGGCATGGGTTATAACACTGTGCATGGATTATAACACTGTGCATGGGTTATAACACTGGGCATGGGTTATGACACTGTGCATTGGTTATAACACTGTGCATGGGTTATGACACTGTGCATGGGTTATAACACTATGCATGGATTATAACACTGTGCATGGGTTATGACACTGTGCATGGGTTATAACACTGTGCATGGATTATAACACTGGGCATGAGTTATAACACTGTGCATGGATTATAACACTGTGCATGGGTTATAACACTGTGCATGGGTTATGACACTGTGCATTGGTTATAACACTGTGCATGGGTTATGACACTGTGCATGGGTTATAACACTGTGCATGGATTATAACACTGGGCATGGGTTATAACATTGTGCATGGATTATAACACTGTGCATGGGTTATAACACTGGGCATGAGTTATAACACTGTGCATGGATTATAACACTGTGCATGGGTTATAACACTGTGCATGGATTATAACACTGTGCATGGATTATAACACTGGGCATGGATTATAACACTGGGCATGGGTTATAACACTGTGCATGGATTATAACACTAGGCATGGGTTATAACACTGTGCATGGATTATAACACTGTGCATGGGTTATAACACTGGGCATGGGCTATAACACTGTGCATGGATTATAACACTGTGCATGTATTATAACACTGGGCATGGGTTATAACACTGTGCATGGATTATAACACTGTGCATGGGTTATAACACTGTGCATGGATTATAACACTGTGCATGGGTTATAACACTGGGCATGGATTATAACACTGGGCATGGATTATAACACTGGGCATGGGTTATAACACTGTGCATGGGTTATAACACTGTGCATGGATTATAACACTGGGCATGGATTATAACACTGTGCATGGGTTATAACACTGTGCATGGGTTATAACAATGTGCATGGGTTATAACACTGTGCATGGATTATAACACTGGGCATGGGTTATAACACTGTGCATGGATTATAACACTGTGCATGGATTATAACACTGGGCATGGGTTATAACACTGGGCATGGATTATAACACTGGGCATGGGTTATAACACTGGGCATGGGTTATAACACTGTGCATAGGTTATAACACTGTGCATGGGTTATAACACTGTGCATAGGTTATAACACTTGGCATGGATTATAACACTGGGCATGGGTTATAACACTGTGCATGGATGATAACACTGGGCATGGATTATAACACTGGGCATGGATTATAACACTGTGCATGGATTATAACACTGTGCATGGATTATAACACTGGGCATGGATTATAACACTGGGCATGGGTTATAACACTGTGCATGGGTTATAACACTGGGCATGGGTTATAACACTGTGCATGGATTATAACACTGGGCATGGATTATAACACTGGGCATGGGTTATAACACTGTGCATGGGTTATAACACTGTGCATGGATTATAACACTGGGCATGGATTATAACACTGTGCATGGGTTATAACACTGGGCATGGATTATAACACTGTGCATGGGTTATAACACTGTGCATGGATTATAACACTGGGCATGGGTTATAACACTGGGCATGGATTATAACACTGGGCATGGGTTATAACACTGGGCATGGGTTATAACACTGTGCATGGATTATAACACTGTGCATGGATTATAACACTGTGCATGGGTTATAACACTGTGCATGGATTATAACACTGGGCATGGGTTAATAACACTTGGGCATGGATTATAACCATGGTTACTGTGCAGTGGTTATAACACTGGGCATGGATTACGGGCATGGGTTATTATAACACTGTGCATGTGTTATACCACTGTGCATGGGTTATAACACTGGGCATTGGATTATAACACTGGGCATGGGTTATAACACTGGGGCATGGGTTAGAACACCGGGCATGGGTTATAACACTGTGGCATGGATTATAACACTGGCTATGGGTTATAACACTGTGCATGGATTATAACACGTGCATGGGATTATACACTGGGCATGGATTATACACTGGGCAGGGTTTATAACCACTGGGCATGGGTTTATAACACTGGGGCATGGTTATAACACTGTGCATGGATTATAACACTGGGCATGGGTTATAACACTGTGCATGGATTATAACACTGTGCATGGGTTATAACACTGTGCATGGATTATAACACTGTGCATGGATTATAACACTGGCATGGATTATAACACTGTGCATGGATTATAACACTGTGCATGGATTATAACACTGGGCATGGGTTATAACACTGTGCATGGGTTATAACACTGTGCATGACTGTAATCAAAGATAATATCAGGACGCATCACAAGTCAGTATGGAAGACATTACCTGGACGAGGTAGTGTTTGGTTACCACACATTTCTCATTCTGATTATAACACAAAGGATCTGGACACAAATGGGAACTTATATAATTTTCTTTAATGTATAACATTATACCTGTCTGTGAAGACGGAAAATTTGATTGGTATTTTGCTTGGGTTTAGCATAAGGTAGGAAGTCCAGAGGGATTCGAATATGGTACACTTCATACAAGATCACTGACGATATCTTGGTCCTGAAGGATAAACATGTTATACTGTCATGTTATTTAAATACTAATATATCTTACTTTAAACGAAGGAAAACTCTGTATGCGCGTTTATGTTCAACACAGGTTTTTAAGTGAATATTATGAGATAATTTGAGGTATGTTGTCCCTTCTCTTAACCTCATATATATGATATATTTTGTTCATGACTTGTCGCAATTATTATCATACACCGTCTATGTTACGCTCCAGGTTACCATCTCAACTCTCCTGCGTTCATTCCAGTAACTTGGAAATGTAAACTCCTTTGGAGTGAAGAGTTCTTTGGTCCGTGGGAACACACTCAGCATCCATGAGGATCTGGTCCACTAGGATCTCTTCCACTAGGGTCTGATCCACTACGTCTCTTCCACAATAGTTTAGTTCACTAGGAAGTGGTCTACTTGGCTGTGGTCCATTAGGGTGAGGTCCACTAAGCTGTGATCCACTAGGGTACGGTCCACTGGTGTCTGGTCCACGAAGGTTTGATCCAAAAGGGATCCACTTGTGTGTAATACACTGTGGTCTAGTCCACTAGGATCCGGTCCACTAAGGGCTAATCCACTAGGTTCTGGCC
This sequence comes from Panulirus ornatus, assembly GCF_036320965.1. Lineage (NCBI taxonomy): Eukaryota > Metazoa > Arthropoda > Malacostraca > Decapoda > Palinuridae > Panulirus > Panulirus ornatus. Next base: position 15,398,962 of record NC_092249.1, on the reverse strand, counting down.
CACTAGAATTTGGTCCACTAGAGTGTGGTCCACCATAGTGATGTCCACTACATTCTTATCCACAAGAGTTTGGTCCACAGGAGTTTGGTCCACTAACGTGAGGTCCGCCAAGGTGTGTTCCGCCAGGGTCTGGTCCAGCAAGATCTGGTCCATAAGGGTATACTCCACAATGGTATGATCCACAAGGGTATGGTCCACTAGGGTACGCTCCACAAGAGTATGGTCCACAAGGCTATGTACCACTAGAATATGGTCCACTAGGGTATGCTCCATGAGGATATGGTCCACTAGGGTATGGTCCAATAAGGTATGCTCCACATGGGTATGCTCCACTAGGATATGGTCCACAAGGGTATGGTCCACTAGGGAATGCTCCACAAGGGTATGATCCACTAGGATATGGTCCACTAGGGTACAGTACACTAGGGTATGCTCAACAAGGGTATGCTCCACTAGGATATGGTCCACTAGGGTATGGCCCATAAGGTTATGTACCACTAAGATATGGTCCACTAGGGTATAGTCGACACGGATATGCTCCAATAGGATATGGTCCACAAGGGTATGCTCCACTAGGATATGGTCCATTACGGTATGGTCCACAAGGGTATGGTCGACTTGGGTATGGTCCACAAGGGTATGCTCCACTAAGATATGTTCCACTAAGGTATGGTCCACTAGGGTATGCTCCACTGGGGTATGCTCCACAAGGGTATGGTCCGCTAGGATATGGTCCACTAGGGTATAGTCCACAAGGGTATGCTCCAATAGGGTATGGTCCATAAGGTTATGTACCACTAAGATATGGTTCACTGGGGTATAGTCCACAAAGGTATGCCCCAATAGGATATGGTCCACTAGGGTATGGTCCACAAGGGTATGGTCCACTAGGATATGGTCCACAAGTGTATGGCCCATAAGGTATGTACTACTAAGATATGGTCCACTAGGGTATAGTCCACAGGGGTATGCTCCAATAGGATATGGTCCACTAGGGTATGGACCAAAAGGGTATGGTCCACTAGAATATGGTCCACAGGTGTATGGCCCATAAAGTTATGTACTACGAAGATATGGTCCACTAGGGTATAGTCTTCAAGGGTATGCTCCAATAGGATATGGTCCACTAGAGTGTAGTCCACAAGGGTATGCTCCGATAGGATATGGTCCACAAGGGTTTGGTTTACAAAGGTTTGCTCCATTAGGATATGGTCCACTAGGGTATGCTCCACAAGGGTACACTCCACTAAGATGTGGTTCACTAATGTGTGATCCACTAGGGTATGGTTCACTAGGGTACGCTCCACAAGGGTATGCTCCACAAGGGTATGCTCCCCTAGGATATGGTCCACTAGAGGTATGGTCCACTAGGGTATGCTCCACAAGGGTATACTTCACTAGGATGTGGTTCACTAAGGTATGGTCCACTAGGGTATGCTCCATTAAGGCATGCTCCACAAGGGTATGGTCCACTAAGGTATGCTCCACAAGGGTATGGTCCGCTAGTGTATGCTCCACAAGGGTATGCTCCACTAGGATATGGTTCACTAGGGTATGGTCCACTAAGGTATGCTCCACAAGGGTATACTTCACTAGGATGTGGTCCACTAAGGTGTGGTTCACTAAGATATGCTCCACAATGATATGCTCCACAAAGGTATGCTCCACAAGGGTATGCTCCGCTAGTCTTTGGTTCACAAGGGTCAAGTCCTCAGGGAGGATATGATCCACCAGGGTCTGAGCCACTAGGGTCTGGTCCACAAGGATCTGATCTATCAAGGTTTGGTTCATTAGGATCTGATCCAACAGGGTCTGGTCCACTGGGGGTTGATCCACTAGCGTCTGGTCCATTGGAGCTTGGTCCACTATGGTCTGGTTCACTCTGATCTGGTTCACTAGGACCTTACCCACTACAGTTTGGCCCACTCAGATCTGGTCCATTACTGTCTGATCCACTTCTCTGGTCCATTAAGATTTGGTCCACTCGGTTCTGGTTCACCAGGAACTGTTCCACTTGCTTCTTTTCTGCGAGATTGTCCACTAGGGTCTGGTCGGTCCACTAGGGTCAGTTCAACACGTTGTGATCCTCTAGGATATGGTCCACTAGGGGCTGGTCCACTCGTATCTGGTGCACTGGGGCTTGGACCACTAGGGTGTGTTCCACTCTGATTCAGAACAATAAAATCTGGTCCACTAATGTGTGGTCTACTGAAGGGCTGGTCCACTTAGGTTTTACTTAATAGAGTCTGGTCTAGTAAGGTCTAGTCCGCTAGGGTCTGGTCCACTAGGATGTTTTCCACTAGAGACTAGTCCACAATGATTAGGTCCATTAGGTAACACTACATTAAGAGCTGGTCCATTAGTGTCTACTCCACTACGGTATAGTCCATAAGGGTCTGGTCCACTTGGTTCTAAACCATCAGGGTTTGAGCCACAGGGTCAGATCCTGCAGGGTCTGTTCCACCAGGATCTGTTCCACCAGGGTCTGATCCTGCAGGGTCTGTTCCACCAGGATCTGATCCTGCAGGGTCTGGTCCTGCACGGTTTGGTCCTGCAGGGTCTGGTTCACCAGAGGTTGGTCCTGCAGGGTCTGGTCCACCATGGTCTGGTCCTGCAGGGTCTGGTCCTGCAGGGTCTGGTCCACCATGGTCTGGTCCTGCAGGGTCTGGTTCACGTGGGTCTGGATCATACATGTCAGGTCAAGATGATGTTGTTGATGTAGGTCAAGTAACACATCCACCTTTCGTGTGTCCACAGCCAGCGCGGGTGGACTCCGGGTCAGGCCTGGGATGGCGCTGCTGGTCGTGTGTGTCGCCTGGGTCGTGGTCGCTGCCGACGACAGATGAGGGAGGACCTGCACGATGAAGGAAAATGCTGTTGATAAGATCCTTAATGTATGTAGGGAAGATATTCCCAACAATGACACATTATCATATAGTCGCCCTAATATGCTTACGTAGTGTTGATAAATCGTTCCATTGTCAATGAAGGAACTGAACAAGTCAATATGATGGTTGACTGGTCAGGGTTAAACACGTACACTGAACTCTGGTTGACTGGTCAGGGTTAAACACGTACACTGAACTCTGGTTGACTGGTCAGGGTTAAACACGTACACTGAACTCTGGTTGACTGGTCAGGGTTAAACACGTACACTGAACTCTGGTTGACTGGTCAGGGTTAAACACGTACACTGAACACTGGTTGATTGGTCAGGGTTAAACACGTACACTGAACACTGGTTGATTGGTCAGGGTTAAACACGTACACTGAACTCTGGTTGATTGGTCAGGGTTAAACACGTACACTGAACTCTGTTACCTACTTCGATCAGGAATTGTTTAGTTTAAGTGTGTAGTGTTACCAGGATGATATGTGTGTTGCTAGGAGGGTATGATGTGTTGTGTTACCAGGATGATATGTGTGTTACTAGGAGGGTATGATGTGTTGTGTTACCAGGATGATATGTGTGTTACTAGGAGGGTATGGTGTGTAGTGTTACCAGGATGATATGTGTGTTGCTAGGAGGGTATGATGTGTTGTGTTACCAGGATGATATGTGTGTTGCTAGGAGGGTATGATGTGTTGTGTTACCAGGATGATATGTGTGTTACTAGGAGGGTATGATGTGTTGTGTTACCAGGATGATATGTGTGTTACTAGGAGGGTATGGTGTGTAGTGTTACCAGGATGATATGTGCGTTACCATGAGGGTATGATGTGTTATGTTACCAGGAAGGATTTGTGTTACTTGGAGGGTATGGTGTGTTGTGTTACCAGGAAGGATTTGTGTTACTTGGAGGGTATGGTGTGTTGTGTTACCAGGAAGGATTTGTGTTACTTGGAGGGTATGATGTGTTGTGTTACCAGGAAGGATTTGTGTTACTTGGAGGGTATGGTGTGTTGTGTTACCAAGAAGATATGTGTGTTACTAGTAGAGTGTGACATGCTGTGTTATCTAGAATGTATGTGTTTTTCTAAAAAGGTGTTGTGTGTTGTGTTACCAGGAGGTATGATTGTTACTAGGAAGATATAATGTGCTATTTTACTCGGAAGACATTTGTGTTACTTGGAGGGTATGATGTGGTGTGTTACCAGGAATGTATGTGTGTTACTAGGAGAGTATAGTGTGTTGTGTTACCATGGCGGTATGTGTGTTACTTGGAGGGTTTGGTGTGTTATGTTACCAGGAAGGTGTATCATATTAAGAGAGTATGATCAGTAACAACATATATGCAGCGAGATATGTCATCTGGATCACTGTTTGTGTGCAACCACTGGATCAGGGGCTGCACACGATGGATCAGGGGCTGCACACGATGGATCAGGGGCTGCACACGATGGATCAGGGGCTGCACACGATGGATCAGGGGCTGCACACGATGGATCAGGGGCTGCACACGATGGATCAGGGGCTGCACACAATGGATCAGGGGCTGCACACGATAGATCAGGGGCTGCACACGATGGATCAGGGGCTGCACACGATAGATCAGGGGCTGCACACGATGGATCAGGGGCTGCACACGATAGATCAGGGGCTGCACACGATAGATCAGGGGCTGCACACGATAGATCAGGGGCTGCACACGATAGATCAGGGGCTGCACACGATAGACATATTATTCTTATTAAGACAGATTAACTGTAAGTCAGGAAAGACTTATGAAGGGCTACTAGGAGAACCAGAGGATGAGTAGGTACATGTTAAGTATATTGATGAGGAAAGTAAGAATTATTATCCAGAGTCTTGGATTTGGGAAGTTGATATTTGTTCACTGTTGATTATGTCCGCAGCCATACTGAATAGTAAACACAGAAAGACAATCATTTATAGAGATTTATTGCGCATATTGCAGTAACCATTCTCCCCTGGGGAGCTGCTTGAGAGTACTATAGCTAAAGAAGGAGTAGCACTACCCTTAAAACAGGAGTTGTGGGAGTGTGTGATGGGGCGTATGGAAGTAAAATCTTGATTGATGTGGGTAAAACTGAAAATGAATGGCGAGAGATCAGTGATTATTGGTGCATATGCACCTGCCCATAAGAAGAATGATCATGAGAGGCAAGTGCTGGATGAGCAACTGAGTGATTGTGTCAGCTGTTTTGATGTACGAGACCGGGTATTAGGGATGGGTCATCTAAATGTGGAGGTGAGTAATGTGGCAGTTGTGAGCATAATTGGAGCGCATGGAGTATTCAGTGTTATGAATGAAAATGGTGAAGAGCTTGAGGTGGTGTGTGCTGAAAAAACTAGACTGGGAATACCTGATTCAAAAAGAGAAATACACAGAACTGAACATATGTGATAAGGAGAGATGGTCATTAGGCATATCAATTAATAGGTGTGAAAAATAGAAACTTTGGATGTAAATGTGCTTAGATGGGAAGCTGTTGGGATGCCTTATCACTATCTCGTGGGTTCGAAAGTGATGATTTGTAGATGTTTCTAGAAAAGAAAAATCAATGTAGGGTAGAAGAGTGTGGTGAGAGTAAGAAAAGGCACTTGTGTGAAGAAATACCGGGCGAGATTGATTGTAGAATGGCAATAAGTGAGAGTTGATAAAGCAAGGAGACTTAAATTGTCCCAGGCTAACTTCCAAACCTGACGCTTATCCCCTGCGCAGCAATGTTGGTTCATTTTCTTTCTTCTATATGTATTACTTCGGTTTTTGCTCCCGAGAACTGGCTGCCTGTGCACCCCCACCATTAGTTTTAGACCACGTAATATTCGGCAAGCTGATGCGTTACAAAGATGAGCCGTTTTGGTAACTGCTTCCTTCTCTACACGTTGACGCTTTGAGACTCTAACATCTCACGTCTTTCCCAATTACTATAATTTTTGGCACGTTCAAAAGACAGGTTTTTCACTTTCTCCAATATTCGTGAATACATTTCCTTCTTTTTTCTTTTTTCCTTTTATAATTCTTTCTATATTTCAATTAAGGCCCAGCCTTGATATGGACTGTTGTCCGTGACTGGAGCCTTCAATATAAAAGAAAAAATAGGGAAGCAGTTATGGCATGCGCAAGAGATGCGTACGGCATACAGAAATGAAAGGTGGGCAGATTAGAAAGGGTAGTGAAAGGTAGGATGAAGAAATAAAGTTGCTAATTGAAAAAAAGAGGCGCTTATGCGGTACTTACAGGAAAGGGTTCAAATGATTGGTGGATGTACAAGAGGAAGCGGCAAGAGGTCAAGAGAAAGGTGCAGGTGTTGAAAAGAGGGCAAATATAAGTTGGGTGAGAGAGTATTATCAAACTTTAGGGAGAATTGAAATTATGTTTTAGAAGGGGGCAAATGACGTGCACAAGGAAAGAGAACGAATGAGAACATCGGTGAAGAGAGCCAAAGGGGATGTGATAACAGGTACTGATGAAATAAGAAAGAGATGGAGTGGGTATTTTGAAGGAATGTTTAATGTGGTTGATGATAGAGTGGCATATACATGGTGTTTTAGTCTGGGTGGTGTGCGAAATGAGAGATCATGGAGAGAGGTTTGGTGAAGAGACAAACGGTGATGAAAGCCTTGCTGAAGATATGAATGCGGCAAGGCAGCTAGAGTGGATGGTATTGTAATTGAATGTATTAAGAAAGGAGGTGACTGTGTTGTTGACTGATTTGTGAGGATATTCCGTGAATGTATGGATTATGGTGAAGTGTTTGAGGATTGATGGAGCTCATGTATAGTCCTCTTGCGTAATGGGAAATTGGATGAAGGTGAGTGTTCAAACTACAGATGCACACGATTATTGAGTGTACCTGGTAAGTTGCATGGGAAGGTATTGATTGAGAGAGTGAAGGAATTTGTAGAGCATCAAACTGAGAGGGGCAATGTGATTTCAGAAGTGGTAGAGGATGTGTGGATCAAGTGTTTGCTTTGAAGAATGTATGTGAGAAATGCTTAGAAAATGGGTTTGCTTGAGGTATTTATGGATCTGGAGAAGGCATGTGAAGGGTTAATAGAGATGCTTTGTGGAAGGTCTTAAGAATCTAAGGTGTGCCAGATAATATGCTTGAAGGAGTGAAAAGTTTATATGAAGGGTGTAAGGCATGTGTACGAGTAGGAAGAGAGGAGAGTGATTAGTTCCCAGAGATGGTTGATCTACGGCAGGGGTGTGTGATGTCACCATGGTTGTTTAATTTGTTTATGTTTGGGGTGGTGAAGAAAGAGGCTTGGAAAGAGAGGCGAGGATGCAGTCTGTTGGGATGAGAGAGCCTTGGATGTGATTCAGTCGTTCTTTGCTGATTATACAGCATTTGTGGCTGATTCGAGTGACAAACAGTAGAAGTTGGTGACTGACTTCGGAAGAGCATGTGAAAGGAGAAAGCTGAGAATGAATGTGAATAAAAGCAAGGTATCAGGTTTAGCAGGGATGAGGTACAAGGTAGCTGGGATATTTGCTTGAATGAAGAACACTTGGAGGAAGTGAATGAAGAACACTTGGAGGAAGTGAATGAAGAACACTTGGAGGAAGTGAATGAAGAACACTTGGAGGAAGTGAATAAAGAACACTTGGAGGAAGTGAATGAAGAACACTTGGAGGAAGTGAATGAAGAACACTTGGAGGAAGTGAATGAAGAAAACTTGGAGGAAGTAAATGAAGAACACTTGGAGGAAGTGAATGAAGAACACTTGGAGGAAATGAATGAAGAACACTTGGAGGAAGTGAAGTGTTTTAAAATCTTGTAGTGGACTAAGCAGCGAATGGAAGCATGGATCAAGAAGTGACTTACAGGGTTGGGGAGACGAAGGTTCCGGGAGCGATGAAGAATGTGGGGAAGGAGAAAATGGTATCTGGGAGAGCAAAAATGAGTATGTGTGAAGGAATAGTGGTTCCAAAAAAGTTATATGGTTACGAGGCGTGGGCTATAAATAGGGTTCTACGGAAGAAGGTGGATATGTTGGAAAGGAAACGTTTGAGTACAATATACGGTGTGAGGTGGTTTGATCGAGTAAGTGATGAAAGGGTATATATATATATATATATATATATATATATATATATATATATATATATATATATATGTATATATATATATATATATATATATATATATATATATATATATATATATATATATATATATATATATATATATATATATATATATATATATATATTATTTATTTTGCTTTGTCGCTGTCTTCCGCGTTTGCGAGGTAGCGCAAGGAAACAGACGAAAGAAATGGCTCAACCCACCCACATACACATGTATATACATACACGTCCACACACGCAAATATACATACCTATACATCTCAATGTACACATATATATATACACACAGACACATACATATATACCCATGCACACAATTCACACTGTCTGCCTATATTCATTCCCTTCGCCACCTCGCCACACATGGAATACCATCCCCCTCCCCCCTCATGTGTGCGAGGCAGCGCTAGGAAAAGACAACAAAGGCCCCATTCGTTCACACTCAGTCTCTAGCTGTCATGCAATAATGCCCGAAACCACAGCTCCCTTTCCACATCCAGGCCCCACACAGCTTTCCATGGTTTACCCCAGACGCTTCACATGCCCTGATTCAATCCACTGACAGCACGTCAACCCCGGTATACCACATCGATCCAATTCACTCTATTCCTTGCCCGCCTTTCACCCTCCTGCATGTTCAGGCCCCGATAACTCAAAATCTTTTTCACTCCATCTTTCCACCTCCAATTTCGTCTCCCACTTCTCCTCGTTCCGTCCACCTCCGACACATATATCCTCTTGGTCAATCTTTCCTCACTCATTCTCTCCATGTGCCCAAACCATTTCAAAACACCCTCTTCTGCTCTCTCAACCACGCTCTTTTTATTTCCACACATCTCTCTTACCCTATTATTACTTACTCGATCAAACCACCTCACACCACACATTGTCCTCAAACATCTCATTTCCACCACATCCTCCCTCCTGCGCACAACTCTATCCATAGCCCACGCCTCGCAACCATACAACATTGTTGGAACAACTATTCCTTCAAACATACCCATTTTTGCTTTCCGAGATAATGCTCTCGACTCCCACACATTCTTCAAGGCTCCCAGGATTTTCGCCCCCTCCCCCACCCTATGATTCACTTCCGCTTCCATGGTTCCATCCGCTGTCAGATCCACTCCCAGATATCTAAAACACTTTACTTCCTCCAGTTTTTCTCCATTCAAACTTACCTCCCAATTGACTTGACCCTCAATCGTACTGTACCTAATAACCTTGTTCTTATTCACATTTACTCTTAACTTTCTTCTTTCACACACTTTACCAAACTCAGTCACCATCTTCTGCAGTTTCTCACATGAATCAGCCACCAGCGCTGTTTCATCAGCGAACACCAACTGACTCACCCCCCAAGCTTTTTCATCCACAACAGACTGCATATTTGCCCCTCTTTCCTAAACCCTTGCATTCACCTCCCTAACAACCCCATCCATAAACAAACCAAAAAACCATGGAGACATCACACACCCCTACCGCAAACCTACATCCCTGGGGATAGGGGAGAAAGAATACTTCCCAAGCATTCCTCACGTGTCGTAGAAGGAGACTAAAGGGGACGGGAGCAGGGGGCTAGAAACCCTCCCGTCCTTGTATTTTGACTTTCTAAAAGGGGAAACAGAAGAAGGAGTCACGCGGGGAGTTCTCATCCTCCTCGAAGGCTCAGATTGGGGGTGTCTAAATGTGTGTGGATGTAACGAAGATGAGAAAAAAGGAGAGATAGATAGTATGTTTGAGGAAAGGAACCTGGATGTTTTGGCTCTGAGTGAAAAGAAGCTCAAGGGTAAAGGGGCAGAGTGGTTTGGGAATGTCTTGGGAGTAAAGTGAGGGGTTAGTGAGAGGACAAGAGCAAGGGAAGGAGTAGCACTACTCCTAAAACAGGAGTGGTGGGAGTATGTGATAGAGTGTAAGAAAGTAAACTCTAGATTGATATGGGTAAGACTGAAAGTGGATGGAGAGAGATGGGTGATTATTGGTGCATGTGCACCTGGGCATGAGAAGAAAGATCATGAGAGGCAAGTGTTTTGAGGTGGTTTGATCGAGTAAGTAATGTAAGGGTAAGAGAGATGTGTGGAAATAAAAAGAGCGTGGTTGAGAGAGCAGAAAAGGGTGTTTTGAAATGGTTTGGGCACATGGAGAGAATGAGTGAGGAAAGATTGACCAAGAGGATATATGTGTCGGAGGTGGAGGGAACGAGAAGTGGGAGACCAAATTGGAGGTGGAAAGATTGAGTGAAAAAGATGTTGGGTGACCGAGGCCTGAACATGCAGGAGGGTGAAAGGCGGGCAAGGAATAGAGTGAATTTGATCGATGTGGTATACCAGGGTTGACGTGCTGTCAGTGGATTGAATCAGGGCATGTGAAGCGTCTGGGGTAAACCATGGAAAGTTGTGTGGGGCCTGGATGTGGAAAGGGAGCTGTGGTTTCGGGCATTATTGCATGACAGCTAGAGACTGAGTGTGAACGAATGGGGCCTTTGTTGTCTTTTCCTAGCGCTACCTCGCACACATGAGGGGGGAGGGGGATGGTATTCCATGTGTGGCGAGGTGGCGATGGGAATGAATAAAGGCAGTCAGTGTGAATTGTGTGCATGGGTATATATGTATGTGTCTGTGTGTATATATATATGTGTACATTGAGATGTTTAGGTATGTATATTTGCGTGTGTGGACGTGTATGTATATACACGTGTATGGGGGTGGGTTGGGCCATTTCTTTCGTCTGTTTCCTTGCGCTACCTCGCAAGCGCGGGAGACAGCGACAAAGCAAAATAAATAAAAAAAATAATATATATATATATATATATATATATATATATATGGTATTGCAGTGGAATTTATTAAAAAAGGGGGTGACTGTATTGTTGACTGGTTGGTAAGGTTATTTAATGTATGTATGACTCATGGTGAGGTGCCTGAGGATTGGCGGAATGCGTGCATAGTGCCATTGTACAAAGGCAAAGGGGATAAGAGTGAGTGCTCAAATTATAGAGGTATAAGTTTGTTGAGTATTCCTGGTAAATTATATGGGAGGGTATTGATTGAGAGAGCGAAGGCATGTACAGAGCATCAGATTGGGGAAGAGCAGTGCGGTTTCAGAAGTGGTAGAGGATGTGTGGATCAGGTGTTTGCTTTGAAGAATGTATGTGAGAAATACTTAGAAAAGCAAATGGATTTGTATGTAGCATTTATGGATCTGGAGAAGGCATATGATAGAGTTGATAGAGATGCTCTGTGGAAGGTATTAAGAATATATGGTGTGGGAGGAAAGTTGTTAGAAGCAGTGAAAAGTTTTTATCGAGGATGTAAGGCATGTGTACGTGTAGGAAGAGAGGAAAGTGATTGGTTCTCAGTGAATGTAGGTTTGCGGCAGGGGTGTGTGATGTCTCCATGGTTGTTTAATTTGTTTATGGATGGGGTTGTTAGGGAGGTAAATGCAAGAGTCCTGGAAAGAGGCGCAAGTATGAAGTCTGTTGGGGATGAGAGAGCTTGGGAAGTGAGTCAGTTGTTGTTCGCTGATGATACAGCGCTGGTGGTTGATTCATGTGAGAAACTGCAGAAGCTGGTGACTGAGTTTGGTAAAGTGTGTGGAAGAAGAAAGTTAAGAGTAAATGTGAATAAGAGCAAGGTTATTAGGTACAGTAGGGGTGAGGGTCAAGTCAATTGGGAGGTGAGTTTGAATGGAGAAAAACTGGAGGAAGTGAAGTGTTTTAGATATCTGGGAGTGGATCTGTCAGCGGATGGAACCATGGAAGCGGAAGTGGATCATAGGGTGGGGGAGGGGGCGAAAATTTTGGGAGCCTTGAAGAATGTGTGGAAGTCGAGAACATTATCTCGGAAAGCAAAAATGGGTATGTTTGAAGGAATAGTGGTTCCAACAATGTTGTATGGTTGCGAGGCGTGGGCTATGGATAGAGATGTGCGCAGGAGGATGGATGTGCTGGAAATGAGATGTTTGAGGAAAATGTGTGGTGTGAGGTGGTTTGATCGAGTAAGTAACGTAAGGGTAAGAGAGATGTGTGGAAATAAAAAGAGCGTGGTTGAGAGAGCAGAAGAGGGTGTTTTGAAATGGTTTGGGCACATGGAGAGAATGAGTGAGGAAAGATTGACCAAGAGGATATATGTGTCGGAGGTGGAGGGAACGAGGAGAAGAGGGAGACCAAATTGGAGGTGGAAAGATGGAGTGAAAAAGATTTTGTGTGATCGGGGCCTAAACATGCAGGAGGGTGAAAGGAGGGCAAGGAATAGAGTGAATTGGAGCGATGTGGTATACAGGGGTTGACGTGCTGTCAGTGGATTGAATCAAGGCATGTGAAGCGTCTGGGGTAAACCATGGAAAGCTGTGTAGGTATGTATATTTGCGTGTGTGGACGTGTGTATGTACATGTGTATGGGGGGGGGGGGCCATTTCTTTCGTCTGTTTCCTTGCGCTACCTCGCAAACGCGGGAGACAGCGACAAAGTATAAAAAAAAAAAAAAATATATATATATATATATATATATATATATATATATATATATATATATATATATATATATATATATAATAAAGTCTTGACAGACCAAAAGTTTAAAAATAGAGTGAATTGGGTCGATGTGGTATACCGGGGTCGACGTGCTGTCAATGGATTGAATCAGGGCATGTGAAGCGTCTGGGGTAAACTATGGAAAGTTCTGTGGGGCCTGGATGTGGAAAGGGAGCTGTGGTTTCGGGCATTATTGCATGACAGCTAGAACGAATGGGGCCTTTGTTGTCTTTTCCTAGCGCTATCTCACACACATGAGGGGGGAGGGAATGTAATTCCATGTGTGGCGAGGTGGTGATGGGAATGAATATAGGCAGACAGTGTGAATTGTGTGCATGTGTATATAAGTATGTGTCTGAGTGTGTATATATATGTGTACATTGAGATGTATTGGTATGTGTATTTGCGTGTGTGGACGTGTATGTATATACATGTGCAGGGGGGTGGGTTGGGCCATTTCTTTCGTCTGTTTCCTTGCGCTACCTCGCAAACGCGGGAGACAGCGACAAAGCAAAATAATAATAATGTATATATATCTATATATATATATATATATATATATATATATATATATATATATATATATATATATATATATATATATTTATTTATTTATTATACTTTGTCGCTGTCTCCCGCGTTTGCGAGGTAGCGCAAGGAAACAGACGAAAGAAATGGCCCAACCCCCCCCCCCCCATACACATGCATATACATACGTCCACGCACGCAAATATACATACCTACACAGCTTTCCATGGTTTACCCCAGACGCTTCACATGCCTTGATTCAATCCACTGACAGCACGTCAACCCCGGTATACCACATCCCTCCAATTCACTCTATTCCTTGCCCTCCTTTCACCCTCCTGCATGTTCAGGCCCCGATCACACAAAATCTTTTTCACTCCATCTTTCCACCTCCGATTTGGTCTCCCTCTTCTCCTCGTTCCCTCCACCTCCGACACATATATCCTCTTGGTCAATCTTTCCTCACTCATTCCCTCCATGTGCCCAAACCACTTCAAAACACCCTCTTCTGCTCTCTCAACCACGCTCTTTTTATTTCCACACATCTCTCTTACCCTTACGTTACTCACTCGATCAAACTACCTCACACCACACATTGTCCTCAAACATCTCATTTCCAGCACATCCATCCTCCTGCGCACAACTCTATCCATAGCCCACGCCTCGCAACCATACAACATTGTTGGAACCACTATTCCTTCAAACATACCCATCTTTGCTTTCCGAGATAATGTTCTCGACTTCCACACATTCTTCAAGGCCCCCAGAATTTTCGCCCCCTCCCCCACCCTATGATCCACTTCCGCTTCCATGGTTCCATCCGCTGCCAGATCCACTCCCAGATATCTAAAACACTTCACTTCCTCCAGTTTTTCTCCATTCAAACTCACCTCCCAATTGAATTGACCCTCAACCCTACTGTACCTAATAACCTTGCTCTTATTCACATTTACTCTTAACTTTCTTCTTCCACACACTTTACCAAACTCAGTCACCAGCTTCTGCAGTTTCTCACATGAATCAGCCACCAGCGCTGTATCATCAGCGAACAACAACTGACTCACTTCCCATGCTCTCTCATCCCCAACAGACTTCATACTTGCCCCTCTTTCCAAAACTCTTGCATTTACCTCCCTAACAACCCCATCCATAAACAAATTAAACAACCATGGAGACATCACACACCCCTGCCGCAAACCTACATTCACTGAGAACCAATCACTTTCCTCTCTTCCTACACGTACACATGCCTTGCATCCTCGATAAAAACTTTTCACTGCTTCTAACAACTTTCCTCCCACACCATATATTCTTAATACCTTCCACAGAGCATCTCTATCAACTCTATCATATGCCTTCTCCAGATCCATAAATGCTACATACAAATCCATTTGCTTTTCTAAGTATTTCTCACATACATTCTTCAAAGCAAACACCTGATCCACACATCCTCTACCACTTCTGAAACCACACTGCTCTTCCCCAATCTGATGCTCTGTGCATGCCTTCACCCTCTCAATCAATACCCTCCCATATAATTTATATATATATATATATATATATATATATATATATATATATATATATATATATATATATATATATATATATTCTTTTCTTTCTTTTAAACTATTTGCCATTTCCCGAGTTAGCGAGGTAGCGTTAAGAACAGAGGACTGGGCCTTTCTTGGAATATCCTCACCTGGCCTCCTCTGTTCCTTCTTTTGGAAAATTAAAAAAAAAAAAAAAACGAGAGGGGAGGATTTCCAGCCCCCCGCTCCCTCCCCTTCTACGACACGCAGGGAATACGTGGGAAGTATTCTTAATCCCCTATCCCCAGGGATATATATATATATATATATATATATATATATATATATATATATATATATATATATATATATATATATATATATATATATATATATATATATATATATAAACAGGAGTTGTGGGAGTATGTGATAGAGTGTAAGAAAGTAAATTCTCGATTAATATGGGTAAAACTGAAAGTAGATGGAGAGAGGTGGGTGATTATTGGTGCATATGCACCTGGGCATGAGAAGAAAGATTAAGAGAGGCAAGTGTTTTGGGAGCAGCTGAATGAGTGTGTTAGTGGTTTTGATGCACGAGACCGGGTCATAGTGATGGGTGATTTGAATGCAAAGGTGAGTAATGTGGCAGTTGAGGGAATAATTGGTATACATGGGGTGTTCAGTGTTGTAAATGAAAATGGTGAAGAGCTTGTAGATTTATGTGCTGAAAAAGGACTGATGATTGGGAATACCTGGTTTAAAAAGCGAGATATACATAAGTATACTTATGTAAGTAGGAGAGATGGCCAGAGAGCGTTATTGGATTACGTGTTAATTGACAGGCGTGCGAAAGAGAGACTTTTGGATGTTAATGTGCTGAGAGGTGCAACTGGAGGGATGTCTGATCATTATCTTGTGGAGGCTAAGGTGAAGATTTGTATGGGTTTTCAGAAAAGAAGAGTAAATGTTGGGGTGAAGAGGGTGGTGAGAGTAAGTGAGCTTGAAAAGGAGACCTGTGTCAGGAAGTACCAGGAGAGACTGAGTACAGAATGGAAAAAGGTGAGAACAATGGAAGTAAGGGGAGTGGGGGAGGAATGGGATGTATTTAGGGAATCAGTGATGGATTGCGCAAAAGATGCTTGTGGCATGAGAAGAGTGGGAGGTGGGTTAATTAGAAAGGGTAGTGAGTGGTGGGATGAAGAAGTAAGAGTATTAGTGAAAGAGAAGAGAGAGGCATTTGGACGATTTTTGCAGGGAAAAAATGCAATTGAGTGGGAGATGTATAAAAGAAAGAGACAGGAGGTCAAGAGAAAGGTGCAAGAGGTGAAAAAAAGGGCAAATGAGAGTTGGGGTGAGAGAGTATCATTAAATTTTAGTGAGAATAAAAAGATGTTCTGGAAGGAGGTAAATAAAGTGCGTAAGACAAGGGAGCAAATGGGAACTTCAGTGAAGGGCGCAAATGGGGAGGTGATAACAAGTAGTGGTGATGTGAGGAGATGGAGTGAGTATTTTGAAGGTTTGTTGAATGTGTTTGATGATAGAGTGGCAGATGTAGGGTGTTTTGGTCGAGGTGGTGTGCAAAGTGAGAGGGTTAGGGAAAATGATTTGGTAAACAGAGAAGAGGTAGTGAAAGCTTTGCAGAAGATGAAAGCCGGCAAGGCAGCAGGTTTGGATGGTATTGCAGTGGAATATATTAAAAAAGGGGGTGACTGTATTGTTGACTGGTTGGTAAGGTTATTTAATGTATGTATGACTCATGGTGAGGTGCCTGAGGATTGGCGGAATGCGTGCATAGTGCCATTGTACAAAGGCAAAGGGGATAAGAGTGAGTGCTCAAATTACAGAGGTATAAGTTTGTTGAGTATTCCTGGTAAATTATATGGGAGGGTATTGATTGAGAGGGTGAAGGCATGTACAGAGCATCAGATTGGGGAAGAGCAGTGTGGTTTCAGAAGTGGTAGAGGATGTGTGGATCAGGTGTTTGCTTTGAAGAATGTATGTGAGAAATACTTAGAAAAGCAAATGGATTTGTATGTAGCATTTATGGATCTGGAGAAGGCATATGATAGAGTTGATAGAGATGCTCTGTGGAAGGTATTAAGAATATATGGTGTGGGAGGAAAGTTGTTAGAAGCAGTGAAAAGTTTTTATCGAGGATGTAAGGCATGTGTACGTGTAGGAAGAGAGGAAAGTGATTGGTTCTCAGTGAATGTAGGTTTGCGGCAGGGGTGTGTGATGTCTCCATGGTTGTTTAATTTGTTTATGGATGGGGTTGTTAGGGAGGTAAATGCAAGAGTTTTGGAAAGAGGCGCAAGTATGAAGTCTGTTGGGGATGAGAGAGCTTGGGAAGTGAGTCAGTTGTTGTTCGCTGATGATACAGCGCTGGTGGCTGATTCATGTGAGAAACTGCAGAAGCTGGTGACTGAGTTTGGAAAAGTGTGTGGAAGAAGAAAGTTAAGAGTAAATGTGAATAAGAGCAAGGTTATTAGGTACAGTAGGGTTGAGGGTCAAGTCAATTGGGAGGTGAGTTTGAATGGAGAAAAACTGGAGGAAGTGAAGTGTTTTAGATATCTGGGAGTGGATCTGGCAGCGGATGGAACCATGGAAGCGGAAGTGGATCATAGGGTGGGGGAGGGGGCGATAATCCTGGGGGCCTTGAAGAATGTGTGGAAGTCGAGAACATTATCTCGGAAAGCAAAAATGGGTATGTTTGAAGGAATAGTGGTTCCAACAATGTTGTATGGTTGCGAGGCGTGGGCTATGGATAGAGTTGTGCGCAGGAGGATGGATGTGCTGGAAATGAGATGTTTGAGGACAATGTGTGGTGTGAGGTGGTTTGATCGAGTGAGTAATGTAAGGGTAAGAGAGATGTGTGGAAATAAAAAGAGCGTGGTTGAGAGAGCAGAAGAGGGTGTTTTGAAGTGGTTTGGGCACATGGAGAGGATGAGTGAGGAAAGATTGACCAAGAGGATATATGTGTCGGAGGTGGAGGGAACAAGGAGAAGAGGGAGACCAAATTGGAGGTGGAAAGATGGAGTGAAAAAGATTTTGTGTGATCGGGGCCTGAACATGCAGGAGGGTAAGGAATAGAGTGAATTGGAGCGATGTGGTGTACCGGGGTTGACGTGCTGTCAGTGGATTGAATCAGGGCATGTGAGGCGTCTGGGGTAAACCATGGAAAGCTGTGTAGGTATGTATATTTGCGTGTGTGGACGTATGTATATGCATGTGTATGGGGGGGGGGGGGCCATTTCTTTCGTCTGTTTCCTTGCGCTACCTCGCAAACGCGGGAGACAGCAACAAAGTATAATAAAAAAAATAATAAAAAAAAATATATATATATATATATATATATATATATCCCTAGTGATAGGAGAGAAAAAATACTTCACACGCATTCCTCACGTGTCGTAGAAGGCGACTAAACGGGACGGTAGCAGGGGGCTAGAAACCCTCCCCTCCTTGTATTTTAACTTTCTAAAGAGGAAACAGAAGCAGTCACGCGGGGAGTGCTCATCCTCCTCGAAGGCTCAGATTGAGGTGTCTAAATGTGTGTGGATGTAACCAAGATGAGAAAAAGGAGAGATGGGTAGTATGTTTGAGGAAAGGAACCTGGATGTTTTGGCTCTGAGTGAAACGAAGCTCAAGGGTAAAGGGGAAGAGTGGTTTGGGAATGTCTTGGGAGTAAAGTCAGGGGTTAGTGAGAGGACAAGAGCAAGGGAAGGAGTAGCACTACTCCTGAAACAGGAGTGGTGGGAGTATGTGATAAAGTGTAAGAAAGTAAATTCTAGATTGATATGGGTAAAACTGAAAGTGGATGGAGAGAGATGGGTGATTATTGGTGCATATGCACCTGGACATGAGAAGAAAGATCATGAGAGGCAAATGTTTTGGGAGCAGGTGAGTGAGTGTGTTTGCAGTTTTGATTGACGAGACCGGGTTATAGTGATGGGTGATTTGAATGCAAAGGTGAGTAATGTAACAGTTGAAGGAATAATTGGTGCACATGGGGTGTTCAGTGTTGTAAATGCGTGTTTGAAGGAATATTGGTTCCAACAATGTTATATGGTTTCGAGGCGTGGGCTATAGATAGAGTTGTGTGGAGGAGGGTGGATGTTTTGGAAATGAGATGTTTGAGGACAATATGTGGTGTGAGGTGGTTTGATCGAGTAAGTAATGAAAGGGTAAGAGAGATGTGTGGTAATAAAAAAAGTGTTGTTGTGAGAGCAGAAGAGGGTGTTTTGAAATGGTTTGTTCACATGGAGAGAATGAGTGAGGGAAGGTTGACAAAGGTGATATATGTGTCAGAGGTGGAAGGAACAAGGTGTAGTGGGAGACCAAATTGGAGGTGGAAGGATGGAGTGAAAAAGATAGTTATAGTAATACAATAGTGACATACCACACAGACAAACTAATAGGAAGCTGAACATTAAGTGATGAATAGTTATATTGACATAAAACATAGACTAACTAATAGAAGACTGAACATTAAGTGATGAATAGTTATAGCAAGACAATAGTGACATACCACATAGACTAAATGACAGGTAACTGAGCTGTTCACTTGTATAGCCATGTATTTGTTCATGGACTGTCATATGCCCTGATACAATGATCTTACCAAGAGTTTCATTTGCCATGTTGTGACGATCTTACCATGCTTCATAGACCACATGTGTGGATGAAGACATCATCCTGGGTCTGCTGCACACCACTCTCATCTGACGTACAGGAACAAACCATAGTCAGACTCAAAAGACCCTAATGGACGGTCAACGTAAGACAAAAGATTGGCCAATAGTCTCGATTTCTTATATTATCACATATACACATCAGTTATTCTCTTTAATGAGAATAAGAATTATGTCATCCATCATTACTTCACTATATTCTGTAATGACGTCTTGTACTGTGGTATCATAATGCAGTAAACTAAGTAAGGAACATTACAGATAATTTATTCCCTTTTAACGTTCATTTATTTAACGCTGAGATCGACTGATGAAGAAGATTAACCATAACACATTATCATCTAAAGTTATTGATTTGATCGTATTCTCTAATGATTTCTAAGATTCATTCATCAACGGATGATCACTGTCATATGATGGTGATATCACTTGATTACCCACTCACAGTCATTACCGTCCGTGTTCTCTGAACGCTGTTAATGACCAGGTAATAATACACCACAGATACTCGTCCTGCAGGAACACAAGTATGTGTGGCGCACAGTGTTACCCAGAGTCAAGTGAATGTACGATAATGGTTCACGACCATATTAGACTAACCACTGACTGGATCCTCCCAGTCAACCATGGATCCTTCCAGTCAACCATAAATCCTCCCAGACAACCATGGATCCTCCCAGTCAACCATGGATCCTCCCAGTCAACCATGGATCCTCCCAGTCAACCATGGACCCTCCCAGTCAACCATGGATCCTCCCAGTCAACCATGGATCCTCCCAGTCAACCATGGATCCTCCCAGTCAACCATGGATCCTCCCAGTCAACCATGGACCCTCCCAGTCAACCATGGATCCTCCCAGTCAACCATGGATCCTTCCAGTCAACCATGGACCCTCCCAGTCAACCATGGACCCTCCCAGTCAACCATGGACCCTCCCAGACAACCAAGGACCCTCCCAGTCAACCATGGACCCTCCCAGTCAACCATGGATCCTCCCAGTCAACCATGGATCCTCCCAGTCAACCATGGATCCTCCCAGTCAACCATGGATCCTCCCAGTCAACCATGGACCCTCCCAGTCAACCATGGACCCTCCCAGTCAACCATGGACCCTCCCAGACAACCAAGGACCCTCCCAGTCAACCATGGACCCTCCCAGTCAACCATGGATCCTCCCAGTCAACCATGGATCCTCCCAGTCAACCATGGATCCTCCCAGTCAACCATGGACCCTCCCAGTCAACCATGGATCCTCCCAGTCAACCATAAATCCTCCCAGACAACCATGGATCCTCCCAGTCAACCATGGATCCTTCCAGTCAACCATGGATCCTCCCAGTCAACCATGGATCCTCCCAGTCAACCATGGATCCTCCCAGTCAACCATGGATCCTCCCAGTCAACCATGGACCCTCCCAGTCAACCATGGACCCTCCCAGTCAACCATGGACCCTCCCAGTCAACCATGGACCCTCCCAGTCAACCATGGATCCTTCCAGTCAACCATGGACCCTCCCAGTCAACCATGGACCCTCCCAGTCAACCATCATTCATAATGATAAGGTAACGATGACTGTCAAACAACGCCCAAGTTCTTTAGGTACTTTAATTTGCAATGCTATTTTTTTGGAGGTTATACATACATACATACATACATACATACATACATACATACATACATACATACATACATACATACATACATACATACATACATAAACAGTATCATGTTAGTTACAAGACTACACCGGATGATGAGGTGGATGAGGGGTACAGATAGACACACACACACACACACACACACACACACACACACACACACACACACACACACACACACACACACACACACATCATACACACACACACACACACACACACACACACACACACACACACACACACACACATCATACACACACACACACACACACACACACACACACACACACACACACACACACACACACATCATACACACACACACACACACACACACACACACACACACACACACACACATCATACACACTGCAGTATACATTGTGTAGTCGTGTGTCGTATACACACAGGATAATCCACATTCTTACACCTGTCATCCTGCATTACCACCACAATGCTCTGCAGCAGTGATTCTGGGGTCAAGTTTTCCATGGCAGCAGGTAAATAATCATACCTCACTATCATGAATAATACACAATACCAAGTCGGAATGATTTATGAATTGTTTAGCTTCACACTGAGGTGAGGCAAGTGTTTGAGCTGCTTTCTTTGTGACCGGGATATAAAGTTGTGTACCTCTCACATATCTTGATCCATCTTAACCAAGTCAACAAACCACTCAAGGACAAATCAACAACCATCATTGAGGTGGGTGATCAAGATGAGGTGGGTGATAAGATGAGGTGGGTGATCAAGATGAGGCTGGTGATAAGATGAGGTGGGTGATCAAGATGAGGTGGGTGATAAGATGAAAGCTTGACGGATGAAGCTGGCTTGACTTCAGGACAGGAAGAATTGATCAAAATCATTTTGTAAACATGGATGATGAGGTTACTGAAGAAGAACGTGGTGTGTTACCTGAAGTAGATGAAGACATCACAGCATATGTGAACATCTTAAAACTTTACTTCACTGCTTACTTCCCACAAGACATGACACACATGAATATGAAGACATTCACCAATGTGTCAGAAAGACGACACATGAGACCAACAGACTGGTCTATACTCGTCCACTGGTCTATACGCGTCCACTGGTCTTGACTCGTCCACTGGTCTATACTCGTCCACTGGTCTTGACTCGTCCACTGGTCTTGACTCGTCCACTGGTCTTGACTCGTCCACTGGTCTATACTCGTCCACTGGTCTTGACTCGTCCACTGGTCTATACTCGTCCACTGGTCTATACTCGTCCACTGGTCTATACTCGTCCACTGGTCTTGACTCGTCCACTGGTCTATACTCGTCCACTGGTCTTGACTCATCCACTGGTCTTTACTCGTCCACTGGTCTTGTTGTGGATTTCTGGATGAAACTCACACATTCATTCCCACTTCATCCTCAGCCTGGCTTCACAGTGCTCTCTTTGTGACCACATATTTACATGAATGTGGTGACTCTACTTGACTACCAATGTGGTGACTCCACTTGACTACCAATGCGGTGACTCTACTTGACTACCAATGTGGTGACTCTACTTGACTACCAATGCGGTGACTCTACTTGACTACCAATGTTGTGACTCTACTTGACTACCAATGTGGTGACTCTACTTGACTACCAATGTGGTGACTCCACTTGACTACCAATGCGGTGACTCTACTTGACTACCAATGCGGTGACTCTACTTGACTACCAATGTGGTGACTCCACTTGACTACCAATGTGGTGACTCTACTTGACTACCAATGTGGTGACTCCACTTGACTACCAATGTGGTGACTCTACTTGACTACCAATGTGGTGACTCTACTTGACTACCAATGCGGTGACTCTACTTGACTACCAATGTGGTGACTCCACTTGACTACCAATGTGGTGACTCTACTTGACTACCAATGTGGTGACTCTACTTGACTACCAATGCGGTGACTCTACTTGACTACCAATGTGGTGACTCTACTTGACTACCAATGTGGTGACTCTACTTGACTACCAATGTGGTGACTCCACTTGACTACCAATGTGGTGACTCTACTTGACTACCAATGTGGTGACTCTACTTGACTACCAATGTGGTGACTCTACTTGACTACCAATATGGTGACTCTACTTGACTACCAATGTGGTGACTCCACTTGACTACCAATGTGGTGACTCCACTTGACTACCAATGTGGTGACTCTACTTGACTACCAATGTGGTGACTCTACTTGACTACCAATGCGGTGACTCTACTTGACTACCAATGTGGTGACTCTACTTGACTACCAATGCGGTGACTCTACTTGACTACCAATGCGGTGACTCTACTTGACTACCAATGTGGTGACTCTACTTGACTACCAATGTGGTGACTCTACTTGACTACCAATGTGGTGACTCTACTTGACTACCAATGTGGTGACTCCACTTGACTACCAATGTGGTGACTCTACTTGACTACCAATGTGGTGACTCTACTTGACTACCAATGTGGTGACTCTACTTGACTACCAATGTGGTGACTCCACTTGACTACCAATGTGGTGACTCTACTTGACTACCAATGTGGTGACTCCACTTGACTACCAATGTGGTGACTCTACTTGACTACCAATGTGGTGACTCTACTTGACTACCAATGTGGTGACTCTACTTGACTACCAATGTGGTGACTCTACTTGACTACCAATGTGGTGACTCTACTTGACTACCAATGCGGTGACTCTACTTGACTACCAATGTGGTGACTCTACTTGACTACCAATGCGGTGACTCTACTTGACTACCAATGCGGTGACTCTACTTGACTACCAATGTGGTGACTCTACTTGACTACCAATGTGGTGACTCTACTTGACTACCAATGCGGTGACTCTACTTGACTACCAATGTGGTGACTCTACTTGACTACCAATGATGAAGACAGAGTGAAGTAACGGTCTGAAGCTGGATGACAACATGAGGGTAGGTGGTGTTCTCATCAAACTGGATGATTCCACAAATTATCATCAGAGTTAACAAGAATCATTCTGGTAGTTTGGTTTGATCTTCTTTGATAAAACTGGACAGAATATTAATTTTTCTCTATCAAAGTTTATTTTGTGCAAAACCTTATTAACAAAGTTGCTTCCATCTACTTTTTTCTGTGCCTTTAAGTCAGCTATGAATGATGTAGCATAGAACTACAACACCTGAGGATGGAAATGGTAGAGCAAGTGCGGAGAATCACTGCTCTGCAGTCAGACCATCATCCATACTGCTGTACAACACACCATCATCCATACTGCTGTACAACACAACATCATCCATAATGCTGTACAACACACCATCATCCATACTGCTATGCAACACACCATCATCCATACTGCTGTAAAAAAACACCATCATCCATACAGCTCTACAACACATCAAAATCCATAATGCTGCTCAACAAACCATCATCCATACTGCTGTACAACACATCATTATCATCCATACTCCTGTACAACACACCATCATCCATACTGCTATGCAACACACCATCATCCATACAGCTGTACAGAACACTATCATCCATACTACTGAACAACACCATCATCCATACTGCTGTATAACACACCATCATCCATACCACTGTACAACAAACACCATCCATACTGCTGTACAACACACATCATCGATACTGCTGTACAGCACACCATCATCCATACTACTGAACAACACCATCATCCATACTGCTGTATAACACACCATCATCCATACCACTGTACAACAAACCACCATCCATACTGCTGTACAACACACATCATCCATACTGCTGTACAGCACACCATCATCCATACTACTGAACAACACCATCATCCATACCACTGTACAACAAACCACCATCCATACTGCTGTACAACACACCATCATCCATACTGCTGTACAACACACCATCATCCGTGACACTGTACAACAAACCATCATCCATGACACTGTACAACACACCATCATCCATGGCACTGTACAACACACCATCATCCATGACACTGTACAACACGCCATCATCCAGACTGCTGTACAACACACCATCATCCATACCGCTGTACAACACACCATCATCCATGACACTGTACAACACACCATCATCCATGACACTGTACAACACACCATCATCCATGACACTGTACAACACGCCATCATCCAGACTGCTGTACAACACACCATCATCCATACCGCTGTACAACACACCATCATCCATACTGCTGCACAACATATCATCATCCATACTGCTGTACAACACACCATCATCCGTACTGCTGTACAACACATCATCATCCATACTGTTGTACAACACACATATCATCATCCATACTGCTGTACAACACACCATCATCCATACTGCTGTACAACACACCATCATTCATGCTGCTGCACAACACACTATCATTCATGCTGCTATGCAACACATCATCATCCATACTGTTGCACAACACACCATCATCCATACTACAACATAACACACCATCATCCATACTTTTCTACAACACATCATCCTCCACACAGCAGCACAACACACCATCATCCATACTGATGTAAAACACCATCATCCATACTTCTGTACAACACACCATCATCCATACTGCTGTACAGAATATCATCGGCCATTCACCTGTACAACACGCCATCATCCAAACTCCTGTAAAACACACTATCATCCATCCTGTTGTGCAACATATCATCATCCATACTGTTGTACAACACACCAGCATCCACGCCGCTGTAAAAACACCATCATCCATTCTGCTGTACACAACACAACATTATCCATACTGCTGTACAACACACCATCATCCATACTGCTGTACAACACCATCATCCATACTGCTATGCAACACACCATCATCCATACTGCTATGCAACACAACATCATTCACACTGCTGTACGACACACCATCATCCACACTGATGTACAACACACCATCATCCACACTGATGTACAACGCACCATCATACATACTGCTATCCAACTCACCACCATCCATACTACTGTACAATACACCATCATCCATACGGCTGTACAACACACCACCATGCATACTGCTGCACAACACAACGTCATCTATACTTCTGCACAGCATATCATAATCTATACTGCTGTACAACACACCTTCATCCATACTGGTTCATGGTACCATCATCCATACTGCTATGCAACACAGCGTTATCCATACTGCTATACAACATCTTCATCCATACTGTTATACAGCACACCATTATCCATACTGCTGTACAATATATCATCATCTATACTACTGTAAACACATCATCATCCATACTGCTCTACAACACCATTATCCATGCTGTTATACATCACACAATCATTCCTACTGCTGTACAACGCACCATCATCCACACTGCTGTACAACAGACCATCATCCACAATGCTGTACAACAGATCATGATCCATACTGCTGTACAAACCACCATCATCCATTCTGCTGTGCAACACGCCATCATCCATTCTCTTGCACAACACACCATCATTCATACTTCTGTACAACACACCGTCATCCACACCGCTGTACAAAGCACCATCATCCATTTAGTTGCACACAACATACCATCATCCATACTCCTGTACAAAACATCATCATCCATACTGCTGTGCAACACACCATCATTCATGCTGCTGCACAACAACCATCATTCATGCTGCTGCACAACACACCATCATTCATGCTGCTGTACAACACACCATCATCCATACTGCTGCACAACACACCATCATCCATACTGCTGTACAACACACCATCATCCATACTGCTGTACAGCTCACCATCATCCATGCTCTTGTACAACACACCATCATTCATGCTGCTGCACAACACACCATCATCCATACTACTGCACAACACACCATCATCCATACTGTTGCACAAAACACCATCATCCATACTACTACACAAGAAACCATCACCCATACTGCTGTACAATACACCATCATCCACACTGCTGCACAACACACTATCATCCATACTGCTGTACAACACACCATCTTCCATACTGCTGCACAACACACCATGATGCATACTGCTGTACAACACACCATCATCCACACTGCTGCACAACACACTATCATCCATACTGCTGTACAACACACCATCTTCCATACTGCTGCACAACACACCATCATCTATACTGCTGTGCAACACATCATCATCCTCACTGCTGTACAACACACCATCAATCATGCTGCTCTACAATACCATCATCAATACTACTCTAAAACACACCATCATCCATAATGTTTACAATATAGGACATAGTATCATCCATACTGCTTTACAACACATCATCATCCATACTGCTATACAACACCATTATCCATACTGCTGTACAACACACTATCATCCATGCTGTTGTACAACACACCATCATTCAGGCTGCTGCAAAACACACCATCAGCCATACTGTTGCACAACACATCATCATCCATACTACTGTACAAAACACCATCGTCCATACTACTGTACAACACACCATCATCCATACTGCTGCAAAACACACCATTATCCATACTGCTGCACAACACACCATCATCAATACTGCTGCAAAACACACCATCATCCATGCTGCTGCAAAACACACCATCATCCATACTGCTGCACAACACACCATCATCCATACTGCTGCACAACACACCATCATCCATACTGCTGCAAAACACACCATCATCCATACTGCTGCACAACACACCATCATCCATACTGCTGCACAACACACCATCATCCATACTGCTGCAAAACACACCATCATCCATACTGCTGCACAACACACCATCATCCATACTGCTGCACAACACACCATCATCCATACTGCTGCAAAACACACCATCATCCATACTGATGCACAACACACCATCATCCATACTGCTGTACAACACCATCATCCATACTGCAGTATAACACACCATCATCCACACTGCTGTGCATCACACCATCATCCATACTACTGTACGACACATCGTCATCCACACTGCTGCAAAACACACCATTATCCATATAGCTGCACAACACACCATCATCAATACTGCTGCAAAACACACCATCATCCATACTACTGTGCAACACACCATCATCCATACTACTGTGCTACACACCATCATCCATACTGTTGCACAACACACCATCATCCATACTACTGTGCAACACACCATCATCCATACTACTGTACAACACACCATCATCCATACTGCTGCAAAACACACCATTATCCATACAGCTGCACAACACACCATCATCAATACTGCTGCAAAACACACCATCATCCATACTACTGTGCAACACACCATCATCCATACTACTCTACAACACATCATCATCCACACTGCTGTGCAACACACCATCATCCATACCGTTGTACAACACACCATCATCCATACCGCTGTACAACACACCATCATCCATACTGCTGTACAACACCATCATCCATACTCCTGTACAACACTCCATCATCCATGCTGTTGTACAACTCACCATCATTCATGCTGCTGTTCGACAAACCATCATCCATACTGCTGCACAACACACAATCATCCATACTGTTGCACAACACACCATCATCCATACTACTGTACAACACATCGTCATCCACACTGCTGCACATCACACCATCATCCATACTGCTGTACAACACACCATCATCCACACAAAATGTGCAGCACACCATCATCCATACTGTTGCACAACGCACCATCATCCATACTACTGTGCAACACATCATCATCCATACTGCTGCACAACACCATCATCCATACTGCTGTACAACACCCCATCATCCACACTGCTGTACAACACACCACATGCATACTGCTTCACCACATACCATCATCCCCTGTTATACACACTCACCATCATCTTCTATTATAACACTCATATCATCCGCTTTTATACACACATTATCATCTGGTGTTATACACACTCACCATCATCCGCTGTTATATACACACACCGTTGTCTGTTGTTATGGACACATAATCATGGGTAGTGCTGTACTCCAAGATCATTCACATCGCTGTAAGCACACTGAATATCCCACAGTGCTCAACCTGTTTATCATAAACAACATGTCTTTGTGCTCGCTCTGTTTAGCTAGAGATAATTTTCCACACTACTAAACACACATAATCATCCTTACCACTATATAGATAGAACAGTATCCACACAGCTATGTACACTTTTTCTTTTACACAAAGCATTATTCATCAACATAATCCATACTCATATATACACACACAGAATCATCCTTATTGATATCCACAAGAAGCACCTCCTATACGCACTGCCCAGTGAAACCAGACGATTTCCACAAGTGTGGAAGAGTGAGCGATGCAGGCAGTATGATACGTAAACATTGGTAACGAATGGTTTGTGTCTCATGACCCAAATGTTGTACAGTGACTCACTGAAGAAGAAGAGCAGGATACAACCTGTATGGGGACTGGAAGAGACAACCTGTATGGGGACTGTAGGAGAGAAACTGTATGGGGACTGGAAGGGACAACCAGTGTGGGGACTGGAAGAGACAACCTGTATGGGGACTGGAAGAGACAACCTGTATGGGGACTGGAAGAGACAACCTATATGGGGACTGGAAGAGACAACCTGTATGAGGACTGGAAGAGACAACCTGTATGGGGACTGGAAGAGACAACCTGTATGGGGACTGGAAGGGACAACCAGTGTGGGGACTGGAAGAGACAACCTGTATGGGGACTGGAAGAGACAACCTGTATGGGACAGGAAGAGACCACCTGTATGAGGACTCGAGGAGACATCCTGTATTGGGACTGGAAGGGACAACCTGTATGGGGACTGGAAGAGACAACCTGTATGGGGACTGGAAGAGACAACCTGTATGGGGACTGGAAGAGACAACCTATATGGGGACTGGAAGAGACAACCTGTATGAGGACTGGAAGAGACAACCTGTATGGGGACTGGAAGGGACAACCAGTGTGGGGACTGGAAGAGACAACCTGTATGGGGACTGGAAGAGACAACCTGTATGGGACAGGAAGAGACCACCTGTATGAGGACTCGAGGAGACATCCTGTATTGGGACTGGAAGAGAAAACCTGTATGGGGACTATAGGAGAAAAACTGTATGGGGACTGGAAGAGACAACCTGTTTGGGGACGTTATGAGGCAACCTATATGAGGACTGGAAGAGACAACCTGTATGGGAACTGGAAGAGACAATCTGTATGAGGACTGGAAGAGACAACCTGTATGGGAACTGGAAGAGACAACCTGTATGGCGACTGGAAGAGACAACCTGTATGGGAACTGGAAGAGACAACCTGTATGGCGACTGGAAGAGACAACCAGTATGGGGGCTGGAAGAGACAACCTGTATGGCGACATTCACATGAGACTCAGCTATACCTGAGACCCTTACAGTAAACTCTGCTATACCTAAGAACCTCGCAATACACTTTGGTATACCTGTGACCCTCACAGGAGACTGTATACCTGAAAACCTCATAGGACATTCTACTATAGCTGGGACCCTCACAGGAGGCTCTCCTGTACCTAAAACCTTCATAGGAGACTCTTCTATACCTGAAACCTTCACAGATGATTCTTCTATACCTAATACCCTCACAGGAAACTTCATTGTACTTATGACCCTTAAGGATAATCTGCAATACCCGGGACTCTCACAGGAAAGTCTGCTATACCTAAGACCTTCACAGTAGACATTCCTATACCTGAGACCTTCACAAGAGACGTTGCTATACCTGAGACCCTCACAGGACACTCTGCATACCTGAGACCCTCATAGGAGACTGCTATACCTGACACCCTCACAGGAGACTCTTCTTTACTAGAGAGCCTAACAGGAAAATGCTATACCTAAGAACGTCACAGGAGACTGCTATACCTGAAACCCCAAGAGATTACTGAGTTATACCGATGACGCTCATAAGAGACTGCTATACCTGAGACCCTCACAGGAAACTCTGTCATACCTACGAACCTCACACGATACTCTGCTATAAATGAGGCCCTCACAGTAACCTTTGCTATATCTGAAGCCCTCACAGGAGACTCCGCTATACCTGAGACCCTCCTCACAGAAAACCTTGCTTTGCTTGAGACCCTCACAGTAGACTTTCGCTTACCAAAGACCCTCGCAGATGACACTGCTCTACCTGAAAACTCAACAGTAAACTTTGCTATGCATATGACCGTTACTGTAGACCTTGGTATACCTGAGGCCCATTCAGTAGACTTAGCATGCCTGAAACCCTCGCAGGAAACTCTGCTATACCCAAGACTCTCACAGGAGACTTTGCTATACTTGAGATCAGCACAGGACACTGCGATACCTGAGACCCCTCAAAGGACTCTGCCTTAACTAAAACCCTCACGGGAAACTCTCGTATATCTTTGCTATACCTGAGATACTCACAGTAAACTCATATCAGTAAGCACAGTAAACTCATATCAGGCTCTGCTATACCTGAAAGGAGGCTCTGTTATACATGAGACCCTCACAGGAATATACATTAACCAAAACCCTCACAGGAGACTCTACTATACGTGAGACACTCACAGGAGACTCTGCTATATCTAAGACTTTCGCGGGGGATTTTGCTATACCTGAGACCCTCACAGGAAACTCTCCTATACCTGAGACCCCTCACAGTAGATTTTACGTACCTGAGATCCTCACAGGGGACTTTGCTCTACCTGAGATCTTCACAAGACACTACTATATCTAACAACCTCAGAAGAGACTCTGCTATACCTGAAACCCTGACAGGAGACTTTCCTATACCTAAGACTCTCAGAGGAGACTCTTACGTACCTAAGACCCTCACAGGGGGCACTGTTATTTCTGAAACCCTCACAGGACTCTACCTTAACCAAGACCCTCACAGGAGTCTCTGTTACATCTGAGACCACTCACAGGAGACTTTGCTATCTACACGAGAGCAACAAAGTAGTCTTTGCTCTACCTGAAACCCCCACAGGAGACTCTGCATACCTGAGACCCTCACAGGAGACTCTGCATACCTGAGACCCTCACAGGAGACTCTGCATACCTGAGACCCTCACAGGAGACTCTGCATACCTGAGACCCTCACAGGAGACTCTGCATAACTGAGACCCTCACAGGAGACTCTGCATAACTGAGACCCTCGCAGGGGACTCTGCAATACCTGAGATACTCACAGAAGATTCTTGCATACCTAGTAACCTCACACGAAACTTTGCTATACAGAAGATCCTCACAGAAGAATCTGCTATTCATTGGATCCTCACAAGAAACTCTGCTAAACTTAAGACCCTCACAGTGGACACTATGGAAGATATGAAAAAGCAAGGCATCACAGACACTATGAAGAATGTATGGGAGACACAGTAGTGAAGCAGCAGTTGACAGATAGGAGCAGGCCAAGAAGGGAAAGAACAAGTGAAGATTGAAGAAACATTTTGATAGTTCAGAAATGAATTAGTTAACTCATCTGTAATGAGGTAATTAACAGTAAAGAACAATATTATTTGATCAAGGAACTTAGGAGATAACAAAAGATGTGAGCAAGTAAATACGACGTGTCAGTTTGTGTTTGCAATGGAAGTACCATTCTGGGAAGTGGCATCCAGGAAAGTAGCAGCCAGGGAAGAAGCAGCAAGGGAAGAAGCAGCCAGGGAAGTATCAGCCAGGGAAGTAGCAGCCAGGGAAGAAACAGCCAGGGAAGAAGCAGCCAGGGAAGAAGCAGCCAGGGAAGTAGCAGCAAGGGAAGTAGCAGCCAGGGAAGAAGCAGCCAGGGAAGAAGCAGCCAGGGAAGTAGCAGCCAGAGAAGTAGCAGCCAGGGAAGTATCAGCTAGGGAAGTAACAGCCAGAGAAATAGCAGCCAGGGAAGAAGCAGCCAGGGAAGTAGCAGCCAGGAAAGTATCAGCTAGGGAAGTAACAGCCAGAGAAATAGCAGCCAGGGAAGAAGCAGCCAGGGAAGTAGCAGCCAGGGAAGTAGCAGCCAGGAAAGAAGTAGCCAGGGAAGTAGCAGCCAGGGAAGAGGCAGCCAGGGAAATAGCAGCCAGGGAAGAGGTAGCCAGGGAAGTAGCAGCCAGGGAAGAAGCAGCCAGGGAAGTAGCAGCTAGGAAAGGAGCAGCCAGGGAAGTAGCAGCCAGGAAAGAAGTAGCCAGGGAAGTAGCAGCCAGGGAAGAGGCAGCCAGGGAAATAGCAGCCAGGGAAGAGGCAGCCAGGGAAGTAGCAGCCAGGGAAGAAGCAGCCAGGGAAGTAGCAGCTAGGAAAGGAGCAGCCAGGGAAGAAGCAGCCAGGGAAAAAGCAGCTAGGGAAGTAGCAGCCAGGGAAGAAGCAGCCAGGGAAGAAGCAGCCAGGGAAGTAGCAGCCAGGGAAGTAGCAGCCAGGGAAGTAGCAGCCAGGGAAGAAGCAGCCAGGGAAGAAGCAGCCAGGGAAGTATCAGCCAGCGAAGAACAGCCAGGAAGTAGCAGCCAGGGAAGAAGCAGCCAGGGAAGTAGTATTCAGAGAAGTACTAGCCAGGGAAGTAGTAGCCAGGGAAGTAACAGCCAATGAAGAACAGCCAGGAAGTAGCAGCCAGGGAAGAAGCAGCCAGGAAAGTAGCAGCCAGGGAAGTAACAGCCTATGAAGAACAGCCAGGAAGTAGCAGCCAGGGAAGAAGCAGCCAGGGAAGTAGCAGCCAGTGAAGAACAGTCAGTAAGCAGCAGCCAAGGAAGAAGCAGCCAGCGAAGTAGCAGCCAGAGAAGTACTAGCCACGGCAGTAGCAGCCAGGGATGTACCAAGACATGGAAGTACCAGGCAGGGAAGTACTAGCCAGGGAAATACCAGACAGGGAAGTAGCAGCTAGGGATATGCTAGTCAAGGAAATAACATCAGGGAAGTAACAGCCAGGGAAGAACCACTCGGAGAAATACTAGCCATGGAAGCACTAGACAAGGATGTACTAGCCAGGAAAGTGCCAGCCAAGGAAAGGAAAACATATGTACCAGCCAGGGAAGTATTGGCCAAAAGTACTGTCCGAGTATCCCAAACCAAATTTCCAAAATAACTTCCAAAACCCCACAATAACCCAAAAAAAAAAATTTTAAACCCCCAAAACACCAAATAACCAAAAAAAAACATTAAACTCTAAAACCCAAAAAATAACTCAAAAACTTTATAACATACCCCCAACCACCCCTAAATTACCAAACACACCCCAAAACACACCAACACACTCCATACAAACAACACATCCAACCCAACATAACTACCAACACACACAAAACCAACCAAACACACACATTAAAATCCAACCCTCCAAAATTAAATTTTCAAAAACCCCTTTTTAAATTTCCCCAAACTTTAAATCCATATTTAAAACCAAATTATTCCCCCAAACAAAAAAACCAATTTAAAACCAAATTTTCCCATTCCAACAAAAAATTCCAATTTAAAACCAAATTTTTCCCCCTTTTCAAACAACCAATAAACCAATTTAAACCAAACAAAAACCAATTTAAAACCAAATTTATTCCCCAAAACCAATTTAAAACCAAATATTCCCCAACTTTATAATTCCAAATATTTAAACCAACAAAAATTCCAATTTAAAACCAACTTTTAAACCCATATTTCAAAAACCCCAAAATTATAACCAACTTCTAAAAAAATTTAAAACCATATTCTCACCACTTTATAACCAATTTTAAAACAAAATTTTCCCCACCAAACCAAATTTTTCCCAAACTTAAAACCAACACATTTAATCCACATTTCCAAACACACACCCAAACCCCAAAACCCCAACTTAAATCCCACTTTTAAAACACACATTATAATCCACACTTCTAAACACACACATTATAATCCATCTTCAAACACACACTTTAAATAATCCATACTTCAAACACACACATTATAATCCATACTTCTAAACACACACATTATAATCCACACTTCTAAACACACACATTATAATCCACACTTCTAAACACACACATTATAATCCACACTTCTAAACACACACATTATAATCCACACTTCTAAACACACACATTATAATCCACACTTATATATTCATTTTTTTATTTCATCATCCTTAATCGCTGTTCCCCGCGTCAGCAAGTTAGCGCAATGAACGAGACGAAGAATGGCCCCACCACTCAGAAACGCCCATATACGCACATATACATACATATACATTTCAGCGTATACATAATTACACACACAGACATATACATATATACACATGTACATGTTCATATTTGCTCCCTTCATCCTTTCTCGTCGCCACCCCGCCAAACATAAAATAGCATTCCCATCTGCCCCCCCCCCCCCCCCCCCCGAACCACTACCACCAGCGAAGTAGCGTTAGGAAATGACAAAAAGGCCACATTCGTTCACACTTAATCTCTAGCTGTCATGTGTGATGCACCGAAACCACAGCTCCCTTTCCACATCCAGGCCCCACAAAACTTTCCATGATTTACCCCAGACGCTTCACATACCCTGGTTCAATCCATTGACAGCACGTCGACCCCGGTATACCATATCGTTCCAGTTCACTCTATTCCTTGCACGCTTTTCATCCTCCTGTATGTTCAGGCCCCAATCGCTCAAAATATTTTTCACCCCATCCCTCCATCTCCAATTTGGTCTCCCACTTTTCCTTCTTCCCTCCACCTCTGACACATATATCCTCTTTTTGTCAACATTTCCTCACTCAATCTATCCATGTGTCCAAACCATTTGAACACACACTCTTTTGCTCTCTCAACCTCACTCTTTTTATTACCCCACACCTCCCTTACCTTTTCATTACTTAATTGATCAAACCAACTCACACCACATATTGTCCTCAAACATTTAGTATCTACCAAATCCACCCTCCTCCGCACAACCCTATCTATAGCCGATGACTCACAACCATATAACACTGTTAGAGCAACTATTCCTTCAAACATACCCATTTTTGCACTCCGAGATAACGTTCTTTCCTTCCACACAGTCATCAATGCTCCCAGAACCTTTGCCCCCTCCCCCACCCTGTGACTCACTTTCGCTTCCATGGTTCCATCCGCTGCCAAATCCACTCCCAGATATCTAAAACACTTCACTTCCTTCAGTTTTTCTTCATTCAGACTTACCTCCCAGTTAACTTGTCCCTCAACCCTACTGTACCTAATAACCTTGCTCTTATTCACATATACTCTCAGATTTCTTCTTTCGCACACTTTCACCAAATTCTGCAGTTTCTCACCCGAATTGGCCACCATCGCTGTATCATCAGCGAACAACAAATGACTTACTTCCCAAGCCATCTCATCTACAACAGACTGCATACTTTCCCCTCTCTCCAAAACTCTTGCATTCACTTCCCTCACCACCCCATCCATAAACAAATTAAACAACCACGGAGACATCACGCACTCCTGCCGCAAACTAACATTCACTGAGAACCAATCACTTTCCTCTCTTCCTACACGTACACATGCCTTGCATCCTTGATCATTTCACTGCTTGTAGCAACATACCGCCCACACCATATACTCTTAACACCTTCCACTAAGCATCTCTATCAACTCTATCATACGCCTTCTCGAGATTCATAAATGCTATATACAAATCCAACTATTTTCTGAATATTTCTCACATACATTCTTTAAGGCAAACACCTGATCCACACATCCTCAACCACTTCTGAAACCACACTGCTCTTCCCCAATCTGATGCTCTGTACATGCCTTCACCTTCTCAATCAAGACCCACCCATATAAATTCCCAGGAATACTCAACAAACTTATACCTCTGTAATTTGAACACTCATCTTTATCTCCTTTACCTTTGTACAATGGCACTATGCATGTATTCCGTCAATCCTTGGGCACTTCACCATTGTCCATACACATATTAAATATCCTTACCAACCAATCAACAACACACACACCCCCTTTTGATAAATTCCACTGCAATGCCATTTAACCCCACCGCCATGTCGGCTTTCATCTTCCTCAAAATAGTGAAGGGCTTGTGGATTTGTGTGCTGAAACAGGGAAACAAAATTGAAGGTGCAAGGATGGAGTGAAAAAGATTTAGAGCGATCGGGGCCTTAACATATAGGAGGGTGAAAGGCGTGCAAGGAATAGAGTGAATTGGAACGATGTGGTATACCAGTGTATACAACATTGTTCCAATTCACTCTATTCCATGCAAGCCTTTCACCCTCCTGCATGTTCAGGCTCCGATCGCTCAAAATCTTTTTCAAAGGTGAGTAATGTGGCAGTTGAGGAAATAACTGATGTACATGGGACGTTCAGTGTTGTAAATGGAAATGGTGAAGAGCTTATAGATTTGTGTGCTGAAAAGAAAATGGTGATTGGGAATACCTGGTTTAAAAAGAAATATACATATGTATAGGTATGTAAGTAGGAGAGATGGCCAGAGAGCGTTATTGGATTACGTGTTAATTGATAGGCGCGTGAAAGAGAGACTTTTGGATGTTAATGCGCTGAAAGGTGCAACTGGAGGGATGTCTGACAATTATCGTGCGGAGGCGAAGGTGAAGATATATTAAGGTTTTCCGAAAGGAAGAGAGAATGATGGGGTGAAGAAAGTAGTGAGAGTTAGTGAGCTTGGTAAGACTTGTGTGAGGAAGTACCAGGAGAGACTTAGTGCAGAATGGAAAAAGGTGAGAGCAAAGGACGTAAGGGGTGTGGGGGAGGAATGGGGTATATTTAGGGAAGCAGTGATGGCTTGCACAAAAGATGCTTGTGGCATGTGAAGCGTGGGAGGTGGGCAGATTAGAAAGGGTAATGAGTGGTGGGATGAAGAAGTAAGATTATCGGTGAAAGAGAAGAGAGAGGCATTTAGACGATTTTTGCAGGGAAATAGTGCAAATGACCGGGAGATGAATAAAAGAAAGAGGCAGGAGGTCAAGAGAAAGGTATAAGAGGTGAAAAAGAGGGCGAATGAGAGTTGGGGTGAGAGAGTATCATTAAATTTTAGGGAGAATGTTTTGGAAGGAGGTAAATAGAGTGCATAAGACAAGAGAAAAATGGGAAAATCGGTGAATGGGGCTAATGGGGAGGTAAAAACAAGTTGTGGTGATGTGAGAAGGAGATGGAGTGAGTATTTTGAAGGTTTGTTGAATGTGTTAGATGACAGAGTGGCAGATATAGGGTGTTTTGGTCGAGGTTGTGTGCGAAATGAGAGTGTTAGAGAGAATGATTTGGTAAACAGAGAGGAGGTAGTGAAAGCTTTGCGGAAGATGAAAGCTGGCAAGGCGGCGGGTTTGGATGATTCCGCAGTGGAATTTATTAAAAGAGGGGTGACTGCGTTGTTGAGTGGTTGGTGAGGATATTTGATGTATGTATGGCTCATGGTGAAGTGCCTGAGGGTTGGCGGAATGCATGCATAGCGCTATTCTACAAAGGCGCTCAAGTGCTCAAAGTACAGAGGTATAAGTTTGTTGATTATTCCTGGGAAATTATATGGGAGGGTATTGATTGAGAGGGTGAAGGCATCAGATTGGGAAGAGCAGTGTGGTTTCAGAAGTAGTAGAGGATGTGTGGATCAGACGTTTGTTCTGAAGAACGTGTATGAGAAATACTTATAAAAACAGATGGATTTGTATGTAGCATTTATGGATCTGGAGATGGCATATGGTAGAGTTGATAGAGATGCTCTGTGGAAGGTATCAAGAGTGTATGGTGTGGGAGGCAAGTTGCTAGAAGCAGTGAAAAGTTGTTATCGAGGATGTAAGGCATGTGTACGAGTAAGAAGAGAGGAAAGTGATTGGTTCTCAGTGAATGTCGGTTTGCGGCAGGGGTGTGTGATGTCTCCATGGTTGTTTAATTTGTTTATGGATGGGGTGGTTTGGGAGATGAAAGCAAGAGTTTTGGAAAGAGGGCAAGTATGCAATCTGTTGTGGATGAAAGGGCTTGGGAAGTGAGTCAGTTGTTGTTCGATGAAGATACAGTGCTGGTGGCTGATTCGGGTGAGAAACTGCAGAAGCTGGTGACTGAGTTTGGTAAAGTGTGTGAAAGAAGAAAGCTGAGAGTGAATGTGAATAAGAGCAAAGTTATTAGGTACAGTAGGGTTGAGGGACAAGTCAATTGGGGGGTAAGTCTAAATGGTGAAAAACTGGAGGATGTGAAAGGTTTTAGATATCTGGGAGTGGATTGGCAGCGGATGGAACCATGGAAGCGGAATTGAGTCACAGGGTGAGGGAGGGGGCGAAAGTTCTGGGAGCGTTGAAAAGTGTGTGGAAGGCGAGAACAGTATCTCAGAACGCAAAAATGGGTATGTTTGAAGGAATAGTGGTTCCAACAATGTTATATGGTTGCGAAGCGTGGGCTATAGGTAGGGTTGTGCGGAGGAGGGTGGATGTGTTGGAAATGAGATGTTTGAGGACAATGTGTGGTGTGAGTTGGTTTGATCGAGTAAGTAATGAAAGGGTAAGAGAGACGTGTGGTAATAAAAAGAGTGTGTTTGAGAGAGCAGAAGAGGGTATCTTGAAATGGTTTGGTCACACGGAGAGAATGAGTGAGGAAAGATTGACAAAGAGGATATATGTGTCGAAGGTGGAGGGAACGAGAAGTGTGAGACCAAATTGGAGATTGGAGGTGGAAGGATATATATATATATATATATATATATATATATATATATATATATATATATATATATATATATGTATATATATATATATATATATATATATATATATATATATATATATATATACGAATAAAGTGCATAGGAACTCGGACCTTCATAGAACATACAAACCTCCAACAGCAAGGATCGAACCCGGGACCCCTGTGCCACAGGCGGGAATGCTACCGCGAGGCTATGGGCCTGGCTAATAGGAAATAAGTGTTCGAATACTAAGTACTCGCATACCCTTCGTCTCACGTTGGTGAGCAACGGGGTCTACATCGGTCATTTCCCACTTCCATATACACACATACACAAGATCATCCACACTTGATGATGTGTATATACAGAAGTGTGGATGGTGATATATAAGGTTAGAAGTGTGGATGATGTTGCATAAATTTAGAAGTGTAGATAATGCTGTATACATATAATCATTATTCTATTATTACACTTGATCGCAGTATCCCGCGTCAGCGAGGTAGCGCCAGGAAACAAACTTAGAGCGGCCCATCCACTCACACACACACACACACACACACACACATACACACACACACACACACACACACACACACACACACACACACACAGCATCATCCACACACCTATACACACACATACACAGCATCATCCACACTTCTATACACACACATACACATCATCATCCACACTTCTATTCACACAAATACAGAGCATCATCCTTACATCTATACATAAACATTCACAGCATCATCCACATATCTATATACACACATACACATCATCATTCACACTTCTAAACACACACATACACAGCATCATCCACACATCTATACACATACACAGCATCATCCACACTTCTGCACACTCACATACACAGCAACATCCACACTTCTATATGCACGCATACACAGCATCATCCACACTTCTATACACACACATACACAGCATCATCCACACTTCTATATGCACACATACACAGCCTCATCCACACATCTATAATCATACACAGCATCATCCACACTTCTATACACTCAAATACACAGCAACATCCACACTTCTATACACACACATACATAGCATCATACACACGTCTATATGCACACATACACAGCATCATCCACACTTCTATACACACACATACACAGCATCATCCACACATCTATACTAATACACAGCATCATCCACACTTCTATACACTCACATACACAGCATCATCCACACTTCTATACACACACATACATAGCATCATACACACGTCTATATGCACACATACACAGCATCATCCACACATCTATACACATACACAGCATCATCCACACTTCTATACACTCACATACACAGCAACATCCACACTTCTATACACACACATACAGAGCATCATCCACACTTCTATACACACACATACACAGCATCATACACACGTCTATATGCACACATACACAGCATCTTCCACACTTCTATACACACACATACACAGCATCATCCACACTTCTATATGCACACATACACAGCATCATCCACACATCTATACACATACACAGCATCATCCACACTTCTATACACACACATACACAGTAACATCCACACTTCTATACACACACATACACAGCATCATCCACACATCTATACACATACACAGCATCATCCACACTTCTATACACACACATACACAGTAACATCCACACTTCTATACACACACATACACAGCATCATCCACACTTCTATACACACACATACACAGTAACATCCACACTTCAATACACACACATACACAGCATCATACACACGTCTATATGCACACATACACAGCATCATCCACACATCTATACACGTACACAGCATCATCCACACTTCTATACACGCACATACAGAGCACCATCCATACTTATATATATATATATATATATATATATATATATATATATATATATATATATATATATATATATATATATATATATATATATATATATATATATATATATATATATATATATATATATATATATATATATATATATATAGGAAGAGAGGAAAGTGATTGGTTCTCAGTGAATGTAGGTTTGAGGCAGGGGTGTGTGATGTCTCCATGGTTGTTTAATTTGTTTATGGATGGGGTTGTTAGGGAGGTAAATGCAAGAGTTTTGGAAAGAGGGGCAAGTATGAAGTACGTTGGGGATGAGAGAGCTTGGGAAGTGAGTCAGTTGTTGTTCACTGATGATACAGCGCTGGTGGCTGGTGACTGAGTTTGGTAAAGTGAGTGAAAGAAGAAAGTTAAGAGTAAATGTGAATAAGA
Source organism: Panulirus ornatus (assembly GCF_036320965.1). Lineage (NCBI taxonomy): Eukaryota > Metazoa > Arthropoda > Malacostraca > Decapoda > Palinuridae > Panulirus > Panulirus ornatus. The sequence goes on along the minus strand of NC_092249.1, from coordinate 15,357,092 downwards.
GCAAGGTAATTAGGTACAGTAGGGTTGAGGGTCAAGTCAATTGGGAGGTAAGTTTGAATGGAGAAAAACTGGAGGAAGTAAAGTGTTTTAGATATCTGGGAGTGGATCTGGCAGCGGATGGAACCATGGAAGCGGAAGTGGATCATAGGGTGGGGGAGGGGGCGAAAATCCTGGGAGCCTTAAAGAATGTGTGGAAGTCGAGAACATTATCTCGGTAAGCAAAAATGGGTATGTTTGAAGGAATAGTGGTTCCAACAATGTTGTATGGTTGCGAGGCGTGGGCTATGGATAGAGTTGTGCGCAGGAGGATGGATGTGCTGGAAATGAGATGTTTGAGGACAGTGTGTGGTGTGAGGTGGTTTGATCGAGTAAGTAACGTAAGGGTAAGAGAGATGTGTGGAAATAAAAAGAGCGTGGTTGAGAGAGCAGAAGAGGGTGTTTTGAAATGGTTTGGGCACATGGAGAGAATGAGTGAGGAAAGATTGACCAAGAGGATATATGTGCCGGAGGTGGAGGGAACGAGGAGAAGTGGGAGACCAAATTGGAGGTGGAAAGATGGAGTGAAAAAGATTTTGTGTGATCGGGGCCTGAACATGCAGGAGGGTGAAAGGAGGGCAAGGAATAGAGTGAATTGGATCGATGTGGTAAACCGGGGTTGACGTGCTGTCAGTGGATTGAATCAGGGCATGTGAAGCGTCTGGGGTAAACCATGGAAAACTGTGTAGGTATGTATATTTGCGTGTGTGGACGTATGTATATACATGTGTATGGGGGTGGGTTGGGCCATTTCTTTCGTCTGTTTCCTTGCGCTACCTCGCAAACGCGGGAGACAGCGACAAAGCAAAAAAAAAAAATATATATATATATACTCCTTCATACACACTTCTATACACACATATACACAGCATCATCCACTCTTCTGTACACACTCATACACAGCATCATCCACACTTTTATATGCATACATACACAGCATCATCCACACTTCTATACACACATATACACAGCATCATCCACACTTCTATGCACACACATACATAACATTATCCACACGTCTATACACACACACACACACACACACACACACACACACACACACACACACACACACATACACAAAGCATCATCCACACTTCTATACACGCACATACATAGCATCATCCAGAGTTCTATATGAACACACAGCATCATCCACACTTTTATACGCACAATCAGAGCATTATCCACATTTCTATACACAGCATCATCCACATTTCTATACTCACATATACACAGCTACATCCACACTTCTATACACACACACATACAAAGCATCATCCACACTTCTATACACACACATACACAGCTTCATCCACACTTCTATACACACATATAGAGCATCATCCACACTTCTATACACAAACATACAGAGCATCATCCACACTTTTATACACACACATACACAGTATCATACACAATTCTATATACACATATACACAGCATCATCAACACTTCTATACACACATATACACAGCATCATCCACACTTCTATACACACACATAAACAGCATCATCCACACTTCTATGTACACAAATACACAGCATCATCCACTCTTCTATACACACATATACACAGCTTGATCCACAATTCTATACACAAACACAGAGCCTCATCCATTCTTCTATGCACACAAACAAGGCATCATCCACATTTCTATTCACACATATACACAGCTACATCAACACTTCTATACACACATATACACAGCATCATGAACATTTCTATACATACACATACACAGCATCATGAACACTTCTATTCACACACAAACACAGCTTCATCCACACTTCTATACACACATATACAGAACATCATCCACACTTCTATACACACACATACAGAGCATCATCCACAATTCTTTACTCACACACACACACACACACACACACACACACACACACACACACACACGGACCATCATCCACAATTCAAAGCATTCTCATCATCAACACTATACACGCAGCATTATCCCCACTTCTATATATACACACCAATGTCCACACTTCTATAAACATACAGTATCATCCACACTACAATAATCAAAGATCATTCACTATTTCAAACATACACAAGAGCATCCACAATTGAATATTTCTTTTTCTTATCATCATACTTAATCGCCGTCTCCCGCGTCAGCGAGGTAGCGCAAGGAAACAGACGAGAAATAGTTAGACTCACCGACGTACACATACAAATACTTAAACGCCTATACACGCATATATACAAACATATACATTTCAACGTATACATACATATACATACACAAACATGTACATATGTGCATATGTACATAATCGTACTTGCTGCCTTCATCCATCTTGTCGTTACCCCGCCACAAATGAAATAACTTCAACCCATCCCCCCACCAGCTGGGTAGCCTGGGGAAAAGACAACAAAGGCCACATTCGTTCACACTCAGCCTCTAGCTGTCATGTATAATGCACCGAAACCACAGCTCCCTTTCCACATCTAAGCCCCACAAAACTTTCCATAGTTTACCCCAGACGCTTCACATCCCCTGGTTCAAGCCACTGACAGCACGTCAACCCGGTATACCACATCGTTCCAATTTACTCTATTCCTTGTACGCTTTTCATCCTCCTGCATGTTCAGGCCCCGATCGCTCAAAATCTTTTTCACGCCATCTTTCCACCTCTAATTTGGTCTCCCTCTTCTCCTCGTTCCCTCCACCTCTGACACATATATCCTCTTTGTCAATCTTTCCTCACTCATTCTCTCCATGTGTCCAAACCATTTCAACACACCCTCTTCTGCTCTTTCAACCGCGCTCTTTTTAGCACCACTTTCATTACTTACTCAATCAAACCACCTCACACCACATATTGTCCTCAAACATTTCATTTCCAACACATTCGCCCTCCAACGGACAACCTTAACTATACTCCATGTCTCGCAACCATATAACATTGCTGAAACCACCATTCTTTCAAACATACCCATTTTTGCACTCCGAGATAATGTTCTCGACTTCCACACATTCTTCAACGCTCCCAGAACCTTTGCCCCCTTCCCCACCTAGTGACTCACTTCCGCTTCCATGGTTCCATCTGTTCCTAAGTCTTCTCGCAGATATCTAAAAGATTTCACTTTCCCCAGTTTTTCTCCATTCAAACTCACCTCCCAATTAACTTGTCCCTCAACCCTAAATCACATTTACTCTCAACTTTCTTTTTTCACACACTTTACCAAATTCAGTCACCAACTTCTACAGTTTCTTACCCGAATCAGCCACAAGCGTTGTATCATCAACGAACAGCAAATGACTCGCTTCCCAAGCCCTCCCTTCCACAACAAACTGCATACTTGCTCCTCTCTCCAAAACTCTTGCATTCACTTCCCTAACAACCCCATCCATAAACAAATTGAATAACCATGGGGACATCAGACACACCTGCCGCAAACCGACATTCACTTTCCTCTCTTCCTACTCGTACACATACCTTGCATCCTTGGTAAGAATATTTTGCTGCTTCTAGCAACTTACCCACATGCCATATAGTCTTAAAACCTTCCACAAAATATCTCTACCAAACCTATCATATGCCTTCTCCATAACTATAAAGGCTACATACAAATCCATCAGTTTTTTAAGTATTTCTCGCATACATTCTTCAAAGCAAACACTTCTGAAACCCCACTGCTGTTCCCCTGTCTGATGCTCTGTACATGCCTTTATCCTCTCAATCAATATCCTAATATATAATTTCCCAGGAATACTCAACAAACTTATGCCTCTGTAATTCGAACACTCACCTTTACCCCTCTGCCTTTGTACAATGGCACTATGCATGCATTCCGCCAATCCTCAGGCACTTCACCATCATCCATGCATACATTGAATATCCTTGCCAACCAATCAACTACACGGTCACCCCCCTTTTTTGATAGATTCTACTGCAGTACCATCCAAACTCGACGCCTTGCCGGATTTCATCTTACGCAAAGCTTTCGCTACCTCTTCTCTGTTTACCAAACCATTCTCCCTGACCCTCTCACTTCGCACACCACCCTGACCAAAACACCCTATATCTGCCACTCTATCATCAAATACATTCAACATACCTTTAAAATACTCACTCCATCTCCTTCTCACTTCATTACTACTTGTTGTTACCTCCCCATTTGCTCCATTCACTGATGTTCCCATTTCTTCTCTTGTCTTACGCACTTTATTTACCTCCCTCAAAAACATCTTTTTCATTCTTCCTGTGATTTAATGATACTCTCTCACCCCAACTCTCATTTACCATCTTTTTCACCTCTTGCACCTTTCTCTTGAACTCACGCCGCTTTCTTTATACATCTCTCAAGCAAAAATCGTCCAAAAGTCTCTCTCTTCTCTTTCACTACCAATCTTACTTCTTCATCCCACCACTCCCTACCCTTTCAAATCTGCCCACCTCCCACGCTTCTCATACCACGTGCATATATTGCGCAACTTATCACTGCTTCCGTAGATTCATCCCATTCCTCCCCCACTCCCCTTAAGTCATTTGCTCTCACCGTTCGCCATTCTGCATACAATCTCTCCTATTACTTCCTCACATGTCTCCTTCCCAAGCTCACTTACTCTCACCATTCTCTTCACCCCACCATTCTCTCTTCTCTAAAGACCTCTACAAATCTTCGCATTCACCTCCACAAGATAATGATCAAACATCCCTCTAGTTGCACCTCTCAGCACATTAGCAACGAAAAGTCTCTTTTTTCAACGCCTATCAATAACACGTAATCCAATAACGCTCTCTGACCACCTCTCCTACTTACGTACGTATATTTATATATATCTCACTTTCCAAATCATGTACTCCCAAAAACCAGTACTTTTTCAGCACACAAATCCAAAAGCTCTTCGCCATTTCCATTTATAACAGTGAACACCCCATGTACATCTGCCACATTACTCACCTTTGCATTCAAATCACCCATCATTATAACCCGGTCTCGTGTATCAAAGCTGCTAACACACTCACGTAGCTGCTCCCAAAACAATTGCCTCTCATGATCTTTCTTCTCATGACCAGGTGCATATGCATCAATAATCACCCATCTCTCTCTATCCAATTTCACTTTTACCCACATCAATCCAGAGTTTACTTTCTTACACTCTATCACATACTCCCACCACTCCTGTTTCAGGAGTAGTGTTATTCCTTCCCTTCCTCTTGTCCTCTCACTAACCCCTGACTTTACTCCAAAAACATTCCCAAACCACTCTTCCCCTTTACCCATGAGCTTCGTTTCGCTCAGAGCCAAAACATCCAGGTTCCTTTCCTCAAACATACTACCTATCTCTCCTGTTTTCTCAACGTGGTTACATCCACACACATTGAGACACACCAATCTGAGCCTTCGAGGAGGATGAGCACTCCCCGTGTGACTCCTTCTTCTGTTTCCCATTTTAGAAAGTTAAAATACAAGGAGGGGATGGTTTCTACCCCCCCCCCCCCCTCGTCCTCTTTAGTCGCCTTCTACGAAAAGCGAGGAAGAATTCTGTTTCCCTCATTCCCAGGTATTAAGAAGAAAGGGATATATATATATATACATATATATATATATATATATATATATATATATATATATAATATATATATATATATATATATATATATATATATATATATATATATATATATTTATTTTATTTTTTTTTTTATTATACTTTGTCGCTGTCTCCCGCGTTTGCGAGGTAGCGCAAGGAAACAGACGAAAGAAATGGCCCAACCCCCCCCCCATACACATGTATATACATACGTCCACACACGCAAATATACATACCTACACAGCTTTCCATGGTTTACCCCAGACGCTTCACATGCCTTGATTCAATCCACTGACAGCACGTCAACCCCGGTATACCACATCGCTCCAATTCACTCTATTCCTTGCCCTCCTTTCACCCTCCTGCATGTTCAGGCCCCGACCACACAAAATCTTTTTCACTCCATCTTTCCACCTCCAATTTGGTCTCCCTCTTCTCCTCGTTCCCTCCACCTCCGACACATATATCCTCTTGGTCAATCTTTCCTCACTTATTCTCTCCATGTGACCAAACCATTTCAAAACACCCTCTTCTGCTCTCTCAACCACGCTCTTTTTATTTCCACACATCTCTCTTACCCTTACGTTACTTACTCGATCAAACCACCTCACACCACACATTGTCCTCAAACATCTCATTTCCAGCACATCCATCCTCCTGCGCACAACTCTATCCATAGTCCACGCCTCGCAACCATACAACATTGTTGGAACCACTATTCCTTCAAACATACCCATTTTTGCTTTCCGAGATAATGTTCTCGACTTCCACACATTCTTCAAGGCCCCCAGAATTTTCGCCCCCTCCCCCACCCTATGATCCACTTCCGCTTCCAAGGTTCCATCCGCTGCCAGATCCACTCCCAGATATCTAAAACACTTCACTTCCTCCAGTTTTTCTCCATTCAAACTCACCTCCCAATTGAATTGACCCTCAACCCTACTGTACCTAATAACCTTGCTCTTATTCACATTTACTCTTAACTTTCTTCTTTCACACACTTTACCAAACTCAGTCACCAGCTTCTGCAGTTTCTCACATGAATCAGCCACCAGCGCTGTATCATCAGCGAACAACAACTGACTCACTTCCCAAGCTCTCTCATCCCCAACAGACTTCATACTTGCCCCTCTTTCCAAGACTCTTGCATTCACCTCCCTAACAACCCCATCCATAAACAAATTAAACAACCATGGAGACATCACACACCCCTGCCGCAAACCTACATTCACTGAGAACCAATCACTTTCCTCTCTTCCTACACGTACACATGCCTTACATCCTCGATAAAAACTTTTCACTGCTTCTAACAACTTGCCTCCCACACCATATATTCTTAATACCTTCCACAGAGCATCTCTATCAACTCTATCATATGCCTTCTCCAGATCCATAAATGCTACATACAAATCCATTTGCTTTTCTAAGTATTTCTCACATACATTCTTCAAAGCAAACACCTGATCCACACATCCTCTACCACTTCTGAAACCACACTGCTCTTCCCCAATCTGATGCTCTGTACATGCCTTCACCCTCTCAATCAATACCCTCCCATATAATTTACCAGGAATACTCAACAAACTTATACCTCTGTAAGTTGAGCACTCACTCTTATCCCCTTTGCCTTTGTACTATGGCACTATGCACGCATTCCCCCAATCCTCAGGCACCTCACCATGAGTCATACATACATTAAATAACCTTACCAACCAGTCAATGATACAGTCACCCCCTTTTTTAATAAATTCCACTGCAATACCATCCAAACCTGCTGCCTTGCCGGCTTTCATCTTCCGCAAAGCTTTTACTACCTCTTCTCTGTTTACCAACTCATTTTCCCTAACCCTCGCACTTTGCACACCACCTCGACCAAAACACCCTATATCTGCCACTCTATCATCAAACACATTCAACAAACCTTCAAAATACTGACTCCATCTCCTTCTCACATCACCACTACTTGTTATCACCTCCCCATTTGCGCCCTTCACTGAAGTTCCCATTTGCTCCCTTGTCTTACGCACTTTATTTACCTCCTTCCAGAACATCTTTTTATTCTCCCTAAAATTTAATGATACTCTCTCACCCCAACTCTCATTTGCCCTTTTTTTCACCTCTTGCACCTTTCTCTTGACCTCCTGTCTCTTTCTTTTATACGTCTCCCACTCAATTTCATTTTTTCCCTGCAAAAATAGTCCAAATGCCTCTCTCTTCTCTTTCACTATTACTCTTACTTCTTCATCCCACCACTCACTACCCTTTCTAATCAACCCACCTCCCACTCTTCTCATGCCACAAGCATCTTTTGCGCAATCCATCACTGATTCCCTAAATGCATCCCATTCCTCCCCCACTCCCCTTACTTCCATTGTTCTCACCTTTTTCCATTCTGTACTCAGTCTCTCCTGGTACTTCCTCACACAAGTCTCCTTCCCAAGCTCACTTACTCTCACCACCCTCTTCACCCCAACATTCACTCTTCTTTTCTGAAAACCCATACAAATCTTCACCTTAGCCTCCACAAGATAATGATCAGACATCCCTCCAGTTGCACCTCTCAGCACATTAACATCCAAGAGTCTCTCTTTCGCGCGCCTGTCAATTAACACGTAATCCAATAACGCTCTCTGGCCATCTCTCCTACTTACATAAGTATACTTATGTATATCTCGCTTTTTAAACCAGGTATTCCCAATCATCAGTCCTTTTTCAGCACATAAATCTACAAGCTCTTCACCATTTCCATTTACAACACTGAACACCCCATGTATACCAATTATTTTTTTTTTTTTTTTTTTTGCTTTGTCGCTGTCTCCCGCGTTTGCGAGGTAGCATAAGGAAACAGACGAAAGAAATGGCCCCCCCCCCCACACACATGTATATACATACGTCCACACACGCAAGTATACACACCTACACAGCTTTCCATGGTTCACCCCGGACGCTTCCCATGCCTTGATTCAATCCACTGACAGCACGTCAACCCCGGTATACCACATCGCTCCAATTCACTCTATTCCTTGCCCTCCTTTCACCCTCCTGCATGTTCAGGCCCCGATCACACAAAATCTTTTTCACTCCATCTTTCCACCTCCAATTTGGTCTCCCTCTTCTCCTCGTTCTCCTCTTGGTCAATCTTTCCTCACTCATTCTCTCCATGTGCCCGAACCATTTCAAAACACCCTCTTCTGCTCTCTCAACCACGCTCTTTTTATTTCCACACATCTCTATTACCCTTACGTTACTTACTCGATCAAACCACCTCACACCACACATTGTCCTCAAACATCTCATTTCCAGCACATCCATCCTCCTGCGCACAACTCTATCCATAGTCCACGCCTCGCAACCATACAACATTGTTGGAACCACTATTCCTTCAAACATACCCATTTTTGCTTTCCGAGATAATGTTCTCGACTTCCATACATTCTTCAAGGCCCCCAGAATTTTCGCCCCCTCCCCCACCCTATGATCCACTTCCGCTTCCATGGTTCCATCCGCTGCCAGATCCACTCCCAGATATCTAAAACACTTCACTTCCTCCAGTTTTTCTCCATTCAAACTCACCTCCCAATTGACTTGACCCTCAACCCTACTGTACCTAATAACCTTGCTCTTATTCACATTTACTCTTAACTTTCTTCTTTCACACACTTTACCAAATTCAGTCACCAGCTTCTGCAGTTTCTCGCATTAATCAGCCACCAGCGCTGTATCATCAGCGAACAACAACTGACTCACTTCCCAAGCTCTCTCATCCCCAACAGACTTCATACTTGCCCCTCTTTCCAAAACTCTTCCATTCACCTCCCTAACAACCCCATCCATAAACAAATTAAACAACCATGGAGACATCACACACTCCTGCCGCAAACCTACATTCACTGAGAACCAATCACTTTCCTCTCTTCCTACACGTACACATGCCTTACATCCTCGATAAAAACTTTTCACTGCTTCTAACAACTTGCCTCCCACACCATATATTCTTAATACCTTCCACAGAGCATCTCTATCAACTCTATCATATGCCTTCTCCAGATCCATAAATGCTACATACAAATCCATTTGCTTTTCTAAGTATTTCTCACATACATTCTTCAAAGCAAACACCTGATCCACACATCCTCTACCACTTCTGAAAGCACACTGCTCTTCCCCAATCTGATGCTCTGTACATGCCTTCACCCTCTCAATCAATATCCTCCCATATAATTTACCAGGAATACTCAACAAACTTATACCTCTGTAATTTGAGCACTCACTCTTATCCCCTTTGCCCTGGGGATAGGGGAGAAAGAATACTTTGCACACATTCCTCAAATGTCGTAGAAGGTGACTAAAGGTGACGGAAGCAGGGTGCTAGAAACCCTCCCCTCCTTGTTTTCTAACTTTCTGAAATGGGAAACAGGAGAAAGAGTCACTCCGGGATTGCTCATCCTCCTCGAAGGCTCAGACTGGGGTGTCTCAATGTGTGTGGATGTAACCAAGATAAGAAAAAGGAGAGATAGGTAGTATGTTTGAGGAAAGGAACCTGGATGTTTTGGCTCTGAGTGAAACGAAGCTCAAGGGTAGAGTGGAAGAGAGGTATAGGAATGTTTTGGGAGTAAAGTCAGGGGTTGGTGAGAGGACAAGAGTAAGGGAAGGAGTTGCACTACTCCTGAAATGGGAGTGGTGGAAGTATGTGATAGAGTGTAAGAAGGTAAACTCTGGATTGATATGGGTAAAACTGAAAGTGGATGGAGAGAGATGGGTGATTATTGGTGTATATGCACCTGGGCATGAGAAGAAAGATCATGAGAGGCAAGTATTTTGGGAGCAGCTGAGTGAGTGTGTTATTAGTTTTGTTGCACGAGACCGGGTTATAGTGATGGGTGACTTGAATGCAAAGGTGAGTAATGTAACAGTTGAAGGAATAATTGGTGTACATGGGGTGTTCAGTGTTGTAAATGGAAATAGTAAAGAGCTTGTAGATTTTTTTGCTGAAAAAGGGCTGGTGATTGGGAATATCTAGTTTAAAAAGAGAGATATACATAAGTATACGTACGTAAGTAAGAGAGATGGCCAGAGAGCGATACTGGATTACGTGTTAATTGACAGGCTCGTAAAACAGAAACTTTTGGATGTTAATGTGCTGAGAGGTGCAACTGGAGGGATGTCTGATCATTATCTTGTGGAGGCGAAGGTGAAGATTTGTAGAGGTTTTAAGAAAAGAAGAGAGACTGTTAGGTTGAATAGAATGGTGAGAGTAAGTTAGCTTGGGAAGGACAATTGTGTGAGGAAGCACCAGGAGAGACTTAGTGCAGAATGGAAAAAGGTGAGAGCAATGGACGTAAGGGGAGTGGGGGAGGAAAGGGATGTATTTAGGGAAGCAGTGATGGCTTGCGCAAAAGATGCTTGTGGCCTGAGATGCTTGGGAGGTGGGCAGATTAGAAAGGGTAGTGAGTGGTGGGATGAAGAAGTAAGATTATTAGTGAAAGAGAAGAGAGAGGCGTTTGGACGATTTTTGCAGGGAAAAAGTGTAAAAGTGGGAGCTGTATAAAAGAAAGAGGCAAGAGTTAAGAGAAATGTGCAAGAGGTGAAAAAGAGGATAAAAGAGAGATGGGGTGAGAGAGTATCATTGAATTTTAGGGAGAATAAGATGTTTTGGTAGGAGGTAAATAAAGTGCGTAAGACAAGAGAACAAATGGGAACATCGGTAAAGGGGGCTAATGGGGAGGTAATAACAAAAAGTAGTGATGTGAGAAGGAGATGGAGTGAGTATTTTGAAGGTTTGTTGAATGTATTAGTTGAAAGAGTGGCAGATATATGGTATTTTTGTAGAGGTGGTGTGCTTAGTGAGAGGGTTAGGGAAAATGATTTGATAAACAGAAAAGAGGTAGTAAAAGCTTTGCGAAAGATGAAAGCCGGCAAGGCTGTGGGTTTGGATGGTATTGCAGTGGAATTTATTAAAAAAGGGTGTGACTGTGTTGTTGACTGGTTGGTAGTGATTTATAATGTGTGTATGACTCATGGTGAGGTGCCTGAGGATTGGCGGAATGCATGCATAGTGCCATTGTACAAAGGCAAAGGGGATAAGAGTAAGTGCTCAAATTACAGAGGTATAAGTTTGTTGAGTATTCCTGGTAAATTATATGGAAGGGTATTGATTGAGAGGGTGAAGGCATGTACAGAGCATCAGATTGGGGAAGAGCAGTGTGGTTTCAGAATTAGTAGAGGATGTGTGGATCAGATGTTTGCTTTGAAGAATGTATGTGAGAAATACTTAGAAAAGCAAATGGATTTGTATGTGGCGTTTATGGATCTGGAGAAGGCATATGATAGAGTTGATAGAGATGATTTGTGGAAGGTAATAAGAATATATGGTGTGGGAGGCAAGTTGCTATAAGCAGGGAAAAGAAGCGGGAGGCCAAGTTGGAAGTGGAAGGATGGAGTGAAAAATATTTTGAGCGACCGCAGCCTGAATGTACACGAGGTTGAAAGGCGTGGAAGGAATGGAGTGCATCGGAATGATGTGGTATACAGAGGTCGACGTGCTATCGACTGATTGAACCAGGGCATGTGAAGCGTCTAGAGTAAACCATGGAAAGTTTTGTGGGGCCTGGATGTGGAAAGGGATCCGTGGTTTCGGTGCATTACATATGACAGCTAGAGACTACGTGTGAACGAATTTGAACTTTTTTTGTCTTTTCCTGGCGCTACCTGGGTGACGCGGGTGACGGCGATTAAGTATGATAAATAAATAAGTAAATGAATTAATACATGATACAGCGCAGGTGGCTGATTCATGTGAGAAACTGCAGAGGCTGGTGACTGAGTTTGGTAAAGTGTGTGGAAGAAGAAAGTTGAGAGTAAATGTGAATAAGAGCAAGGTTATTAGGTACAGTAGGGTTGAGGGTCAAGTAAATTTGGGGAGGTGGGTTTGAATGGAGAAAAACTGGAGGAAGTGAAGTGTTTTAGATATCTGGGAGTGGATCTGTCAGCGGATGGAACCATGGAAGCGGAAGTGGATCATAGGGTGGGGGAGGGGCGAAAATTTTGGGAGCCTTGAAAAATGTGTGGAAGTCGAGAACATTATCTCGGAAAGCAAAAATGGGTATGTTTGAAGGAATAGTGGTTCCAACAATGTTGTATGGTTGCGAGGCGTGGGCTATGGATAGAGTTGTGCGCAGGAGGATGGATGTGCTGGAAATGAGATGTTTGAGGACAATGTGTGGTGTGAGGTGGTTTGATCGAGTAAGTAACGTAAGGGTAAGAGAGATGTGTGGAAATAAAAAGAGCGTGGTTGAGAGAGCAGAAGAGGGTGTTTTGAAATGGTTTGGGCACATGGAGAGAATGAGTGAGGAAAGATTGACCAAGAGGATATATGTGTCGGAGGTGGAGGGAACGAGGAGAAGAGGGAGACCAAATTGGAGGTGGAAAGATGGAGTGAAAAAGATTTTGTGTGATCGGGGCCTGAACATGCAGGAGGGTGTAAGGAGGGCAAGGAATAGAGTGAATTGGAGCGATGTGGTATACAGGGGTTGACGTGCTGTCAGTGGAGTGAATCAAGGCATGTGAGGCGTCTGGGGTGACCATGGAAAGCTGTGTAGGTATGTATACACGTGTGTGGACATGTGTATGTTTCATGTGTATGGGGGGGGGGGGGGGGTTGGGCCATTTCTTTCGTCTGTTTCCTTGCGCTACTCGCAGACGCGGGGAGACAGCGACAAAGTTTTAAAAAAAAAAAAAAAAAAAAAAAAAAATATATATATATATATATATATATATATATATAAATATATATATATATATATTAAAATATTATATATATATATTTTATATATAACATATATATACATATATATAATATTATATAATATATATATATATATTATATATATATATATATATATATATATATATATATATATATATATATACACAATATTAATTCATTTGTAGCTGTCTCCCGTTAGCGAGTAGCGCAAGGAAACAGACGAAAGAATGGCCCACCCACCCACATACACATGTATATACATACACCCTCACACACACGCACATATATATACCATGCATCTCAACGTATACATATATATACCCAAGCAGACATATACATATATACACATGTACATACTTCATACTCTCTGTCCTTATTCATTCCCGTCGCCACCCCGCTACACATGAAATAAAACCCCCATCCCCAGGATGTGCGCTAGGTAGCACTAGGAAAAGACAACAAAGGACACATTCGTTCACACTCAGTCTGTAGCTGTCATGTAATAATGCACCGAAACCGCAGCTCCTTTTCCACATCCAGGTCCCACAGAACTTTCCATGGTTCACCCCAGACGCTTCACATGCCCTTGTTCAATCCATTGACAGCACGTCGACCCCGGTATACCACATCGTTCCAATTCACTCTATTCCTTGCATGCATTTCATCCTCCTGCATGTTTAGGCCCCGATCAAAATCTTTTTCACTCCATCTTTCCGCCTCCAATTTGGTCTCCCACTTCTCCTCGTTCCCTCCACCTCTGACATATATATTCTCTTTGTCAATCTTTCCTCACTCATTCTCTCCATGTGACCAAACCATTTCAAAACACCCTCTTCTGCTCTCTCAACCACACACTTTTATACCACACATCTCTCTTACCCTTTCATTACTTAATCAAACCACTTCACACCACATATTGTCCTCAAATATCTCATTTCCAGCACATCCACCCTCCTGCGACAACTCTATCTACAGCCACGCCTCGCAACCATATAACATTGTTGGAACCACCATTCCTTCAAACATCCTTGTAAGAATATTTTTGCTGCTTCTAGCAACTGTACCCACATCCATATAGTCTTAAAACTTCCACAAAATATCTCATCAAACCTATCATATGCCTTCTGCCATAACTAAAAGGGCAATAAAAATCCCATCAGTTTTTTAAGTAATTTCTTCGCATACAATCTTCAAAGCAAAAAACACTTCTGAAACCCCACTGCTGTTCCCCTGTCTGTGCTCTGTACATCCTTTATCCTCTCAATCAATATCCTAAATAATATAATTTCCCAGAATACTCATCAAACTTATGCCTCTGTAATTCGAACACTCACCTTTACCCCTCTGCCTTTGTACAATGGCACTATGCATGCATTCCGCCAATCCTCAGGCACTTCACCATCATCCATGCATACATTGAATATCCTTGCCAACCAATCAACTACACGGTCACCCCCCTTTTTTGATAGATTCTACTGCAGTACCATCCAAACTCGACGCCTTGCCGGATTTCATCTTACGCAAAGCTTTCGCTACCTCTTCTCTGTTTACCAAACCATTCTCCCTGACCCTCTCACTTCGCACACCACCCTGACCAAAACACCCTATATCTGCCACTCTATCATCAAATACATTCAACATACCTTTAAAATACTCACTCCATCTCCTTCTCACTTCATTACTACTTGTTGTTACCTCCCCATTTGCTCCATTCACTGATGTTCCCATTTCTTCTCTTGTCTTACGCACTTTATTTACCTCCCTCAAAAACATCTTTTTCATTCTTCCTGTGATTTAATGATACTCTCTCACCCCAACTCTCATTTACCATCTTTTTCACCTCTTGCACCTTTCTCTTGAACTCACGCCGCTTTCTTTATACATCTCTCAAGCAAAAATCGTCCAAAAGTCTCTCTCTTCTCTTTCACTACCAATCTTACTTCTTCATCCCACCACTCCCTACCCTTTCAAATCTGCCCACCTCCCACGCTTCTCATACCACGTGCATATATTGCGCAACTTATCACTGCTTCCGTAGATTCATCCCATTCCTCCCCCACTCCCCTTAAGTCATTTGCTCTCACCGTTCGCCATTCTGCATACAATCTCTCCTATTACTTCCTCACATGTCTCCTTCCCAAGCTCACTTACTCTCACCATTCTCTTCACCCCACCATTCTCTCTTCTCTAAAGACCTCTACAAATCTTCGCATTCACCTCCACAAGATAATGATCAAACATCCCTCTAGTTGCACCTCTCAGCACATTAGCAACGAAAAGTCTCTTTTTTCAACGCCTATCAATAACACGTAATCCAATAACGCTCTCTGACCACCTCTCCTACTTACGTACGTATATTTATATATATCTCACTTTCCAAATCATGTACTCCCAAAAACCAGTACTTTTTCAGCACACAAATCCAAAAGCTCTTCGCCATTTCCATTTATAACAGTGAACACCCCATGTACATCTGCCACATTACTCACCTTTGCATTCAAATCACCCATCATTATAACCCGGTCTCGTGTATCAAAGCTGCTAACACACTCACGTAGCTGCTCCCAAAACAATTGCCTCTCATGATCTTTCTTCTCATGACCAGGTGCATATGCATCAATAATCACCCATCTCTCTCTATCCAATTTCACTTTTACCCACATCAATCCAGAGTTTACTTTCTTACACTCTATCACATACTCCCACCACTCCTGTTTCAGGAGTAGTGTTATTCCTTCCCTTCCTCTTGTCCTCTCACTAACCCCTGACTTTACTCCAAAAACATTCCCAAACCACTCTTCCCCTTTACCCATGAGCTTCGTTTCGCTCAGAGCCAAAACATCCAGGTTCCTTTCCTCAAACATACTACCTATCTCTCCTGTTTTCTCAACGTGGTTACATCCACACACATTGAGACACACCAATCTGAGCCTTCGAGGAGGATGAGCACTCCCCGTGTGACTCCTTCTTCTGTTTCCCATTTTAGAAAGTTAAAATACAAGGAGGGGATGGTTTCTACCCCCCCCCCCCTCGTCCTCTTTAGTCGCCTTCTACGAAAAGCGAGGAAGAATTCTGTTTCCCTCATTCCCAGGTATTAAGAAGAAAGGGATATATATATATATATACATATATATATATATATATATATATATATATATATATATATATATATACATATATATATATATATATATATATATATATATATATATATATATATATATTTATTTATTTTTTTTTATTATACTTTGTCGCTGTCTCCCGCGTTTGCGAGGTAGCGCAAGGAAACAGACGAAAGAAATGGCCCAACCCCCCCCCCCATACACATGTATATACATACGTCCACACACGCAAATATACATACCTACACAGCTTTCCATGGTTTACCCCAGACGCTTCACATGCCTTGATTCAATCCACTGACAGCACGTCAACCCCGGTATACCACATCGCTCCAATTCACTCTATTCCTTGCCCTCCTTTCACCCTCCTGCATGTTCAGGCCCCGACCACACAAAATCTTTTTCACTCCATCTTTCCACCTCCAATTTGGTCTCCCTCTTCTCCTCGTTCCCTCCACCTCCGACACATATATCCTCTTGGTCAATCTTTCCTCACTTATTCTCTCCATGTGACCAAACCATTTCAAAACACCCTCTTCTGCTCTCTCAACCACGCTCTTTTTATTTCCACACATCTCTCTTACCCTTACGTTACTTACTCGATCAAACCACCTCACACCACACATTGTCCTCAAACATCTCATTTCCAGCACATCCATCCTCCTGCGCACAACTCTATCCATAGTCCACGCCTCGCAACCATACAACATTGTTGGAACCACTATTCCTTCAAACATACCCATTTTTGCTTTCCGAGATAATGTTCTCGACTTCCACACATTCTTCAAGGCCCCCAGAATTTTCGCCCCCTCCCCCACCCTATGATCCACTTCCGCTTCCAAGGTTCCATCCGCTGCCAGATCCACTCCCAGATATCTAAAACACTTCACTTCCTCCAGTTTTTCTCCATTCAAACTCACCTCCCAGTTGAATTGACCCTCAACCCTACTGTACCTAATAACCTTGCTCTTATTCACATTTACTCTTAGCTTTCTTCTTTCACACACTTTACCAAACTCAGTCACCAGCTTCTGCAGTTTCTCACATGAAGCAGCCACCAGCGCTGTATCATCAGCGAACAACAACTGACTCACTTCCCAAGCTCTCTCATCCCCAACAGACTTCATACTTGCCCCTCTTTCCAGAACTCTTGCATTCACCTCCCTAACAACCTCATCCATAAACAAATTAAACAACCATGGAGACATCACACACCCCTGCCGCAAACCTACATTCACTGAGAACCAATCACTTTCCTCTCTTCCTACACGTACACATGCCTTACATCCTCGATAAAAACTTTTCACTGCTTCTAACAACTTGCCTCCCACACCATATATTCTTAATACCTTCCACAGAGCATCTCTATCAACTCTATCATATGCCTTCTCCAGATCCATAAATGCTACATACAAATCCATTTGCTTTTCTAAGTATTTCTCACATACATTCTTCAAAGCAAACACCTGATCCACACATCCTCTACCACTTCTGAAAGCCACACTGCTCTTCCCCAATCTGATGCTCTGTACATGCCTTCACCCTCTCAATCAATACCCTCCCATATAATTTACCAGGAATACTCAACAAACTTATACCTCTGTAAGTTGAGCACTCACTCTTATCCCCTTTGCCTTTGTACTATGGCACTATGCACGCATTCCCCCAATCCTCAGGCACCTCACCATGAGTCATACATACATTAAATAACCTTACCAACCAGTCAATGATACAGTCACCCCCTTTTTTAATAAATTCCACTGCAATACCATCCAAACCTGCTGCCTTGCCGGCTTTCATCTTCCGCAAAGCTTTTACTACCTCTTCTCTGTTTACCAACTCATTTTCCCTAACCCTCGCACTTTGCACACCACCTCGACCAAAACACCCTATATCTGCCACTCTATCATCAAACACATTCAACAAACCTTCAAAATACTGACTCCATCTCCTTCTCACATCACCACTACTTGTTATCACCTCCCCATTTGCGCCCTTCACTGAAGTTCCCATTTGCTCCCTTGTCTTACGCACTTTATTTACCTCCTTCCAGAACATCTTTTTATTCTCCCTAAAATTTAATGATACTCTCTCACCCCAACTCTCATTTGCCCTTTTTTTCACCTCTTGCACCTTTCTCTTGACCTCCTGTCTCTTTCTTTTATACGTCTCCCACTCAATTTCATTTTTTCCCTGCAAAAATAGTCCAAATGCCTCTCTCTTCTCTTTCACTATTACTCTTACTTCTTCATCCCACCACTCACTACCCTTTCTAATCAACCCACCTCCCACTCTTCTCATGCCACAAGCATCTTTTGCGCAATCCATCACTGATTCCCTAAATGCATCCCATTCCTCCCCCACTCCCCTTACTTCCATTGTTCTCACCTTTTTCCATTCTGTACTCAGTCTCTCCTGGTACTTCCTCACACAAGTCTCCTTCCCAAGCTCACTTACTCTCACCACCCTCTTCACCCCAACATTCACTCTTCTTTTCTGAAAACCCATACAAATCTTCACCTTAGCCTCCACAAGATAATGATCAGACATCCCTCCAGTTGCACCTCTCAGCACATTAACATCCAAAGAGTCTCTCTTTCGCGCGCCTGTCAATTAACACGTAATCCAATAACGCTCTCTGGCCATCTCTCCTACTTACATAAGTATACTTATGTATATCTCGCTTTTTAAACCAGGTATTCCCAATCATCAGTCCTTTTTCAGCACATAAATCTACAAGCTCTTCACCATTTCCATTTACAACACTGAACACCCCATGTATACCAATTATTTTTTTTTTTTTTTCTTTTTGCTTTGTCGCTGTCTCCCGCGTTTGCGAGGTAGCATAAGGAAACAGACGAAAGAAATGGCCCAACCCCCCCCCCCCCCACACACATGTATATACATACGTCCACACACGCAAGTATACACACCTACACAGCTTTCCATGGTTCACCCCAGACGCTTCCCATGCCTTGATTCAATCCACTGACAGCACGTCAACCCCGGTATACCACATCGCTCCAATTCACTCTATTCCTTGCCCTCCTTTCACCCTCCTGCATGTTCAGGCCCCGATCACACAAAATCTTTTTCACTCCATCTTTCCACCTCCAATTTGGTCTCCTCTTCTCCTCGTTCCTCCACCTCCGACACATATATCCTCTTGGTCAATCTTTCCTCACTTATTCTCTCCATGTGCCCGAACCATTTCAAAACACCCTCTTCTGCTCTCTCAACCACGCTCTTTTTATTTCCACACATCTCTATTACCCTTACGTTACTTACTCGATCAAACCACCTCACACCACACATTGTCCTCAAACATCTCATTTCCAGCACATCCATCCTCCTGCGCACAACTCTATCCATAGTCCACGCCTCGCAACCATACAACATTGTTGGAACCACTATTCCTTCAAACATACCCATTTTTGCTTTCCGAGATAATGTTCTCGACTTCCATACATTCTTCAAGGCTCCCAGAATTTTCGCCCCCTCCCCCACCCTATGATCCACTTCCGCTTCCATGGTTCCATCCGCTGCCAGATCCACTCCCAGATATCTAAAACACTTCACTTCCTCCAGTTTTTCTCCATTCAAACTCACCTCCCAATTGACTTGACCCTCAACCCTACTGTACCTAATAACCTTGCTCTTATTCACATTTACTCTTAACTTTCTTCTTTCACACACTTTACCAAATTCAGTCACCAGCTTCTGCAGTTTCTCGCATTAATCAGCCACCAGCGCTGTATCATCAGCGAACAACAACTGACTCACTTCCCAAGCTCTCTCATCCCCAACAGACTTCATACTTGCCCCTCTTTCCAAAACTCTTGCATTCACCTCCCTAACAACCCCATCCATAAACAAATTAAACAACCATGGAGACATCACACACTCCTGCCGCAAACCTACATTCACTGAGAACCAATCACTTTCCTCTCTTCCTACACGTACACATGCCTTACATCCTCGATAAAAACTTTTCACTGCTTCTAACAACTTGCCTCCCACACCATATATTCTTAATACCTTCCACAGAGCATCTCTATCAACTCTATCATATGCCTTCTCCAGATCCATAAATGCTACATACAAATCCATTTGCTTTTCTAAGTATTTCTCACATACATTCTTCAAAGCAAACACCTGATCCACACATCCTCTACCACTTCTGAAAGCACACTGCTCTTCCCCAATCTGATGCTCTGTACATGCCTTCACCCTCTCAATCAATATCCTCCCATATAATTTACCAGGAATACTCAACAAACTTATACCTCTGTAATTTGAGCACTCACTCTTATCCCCTTTGCCCTGGGGATAGGGGAGAAAGAATACTTTGCACACATTCCTCAAATGTCGTAGAAGGTGACTAAAGGTGACGGAAGCAGGGTGCTAGAAACCCTCCCCTCCTTGTTTTCTAACTTTCTGAAATGGGAAACAGGAGAAAGAGTCACTCCGGGATTGCTCATCCTCCTCGAAGGCTCAGACTGGGGTGTCTCAATGTGTGTGGATGTAACCAAGATAAGAAAAAGGAGAGATAGGTAGTATGTTTGAGGAAAGGAACCTGGATGTTTTGGCTCTGAGTGAAACGAAGCTCAAGGGTAGAGTGGAAGAGAGGTATAGGAATGTTTTGGGAGTAAAGTCAGGGGTTGGTGAGAGGACAAGAGTAAGGGAAGGAGTTGCACTACTCCTGAAATGGGAGTGGTGGAAGTATGTGATAGAGTGTAAGAAGGTAAACTCTGGATTGATATGGGTAAAACTGAAAGTGGATGGAGAGAGATGGGTGATTATTGGTGTATATGCACCTGGGCATGAGAAGAAAGATCATGAGAGGCAAGTATTTTGGGAGCAGCTGAGTGAGTGTGTTATTAGTTTTGTTGCACGAGACCGGGTTATAGTGATGGGTGACTTGAATGCAAAGGTGAGTAATGTAACAGTTGAAGGAATAATTGGTGTACATGGGGTGTTCAGTGTTGTAAATGGAAATAGTAAAGAGCTTGTAGATTTTTTTGCTGAAAAAGGGCTGGTGATTGGGAATATCTAGTTTAAAAAGAGAGATATACATAAGTATACGTACGTAAGTAAGAGAGATGGCCAGAGAGCGATACTGGATTACGTGTTAATTGACAGGCTCGTAAAACAGAAACTTTTGGATGTTAATGTGCTGAGAGGTGCAACTGGAGGGATGTCTGATCATTATCTTGTGGAGGCGAAGGTGAAGATTTGTAGAGGTTTTAAGAAAAGAAGAGAGACTGTTAGGTTGAATAGAATGGTGAGAGTAAGTTAGCTTGGGAAGGACAATTGTGTGAGGAAGCTACCAGGAGAGACTTAGTGCAGAATGGAAAAAGGTGAGAGCAATGGACGTAAGGGGAGTGGGGGAGGAAAGGGATGTATTTAGGGAAGCAGTGATGGCTTGCGCAAAAGATGCTTGTGGCCTGAGATGCTTGGGAGGTGGGCAGATTAGAAAGGGTAGTGAGTGGTGGGATGAAGAAGTAAGATTATTAGTGAAAGAGAAGAGAGAGGCGTTTGGACGATTTTTGCAGGGAAAAAGTGCAAAAGTGGGAGATGTATAAAAGAAAGAGGCAAGAGTTAAGAGAAATGTGCAAGAGGTGAAAAAGAGGATAAAAGAGAGATGGGGTGAGAGAGTATCATTGAATTTTAGGGAGAATAAGATGTTTTGGTAGGAGGTAAATAAAGTGCGTAAGACAAGAGAACAAATGGGAACATCGGTAAAGGGGGCTAATGGGGAGGTAATAACAAAAAGTAGTGATGTGAGAAGGAGATGGAGTGAGTATTTTGAAGGTTTGTTGAATGTATTAGTTGAAAGAGTGGCAGATATATGGTATTTTTGTAGAGGTGGTGTGCTTAGTGAGAGGGTTAGGGAAAATGATTTGATAAACAGAAAAGAGGTAGTAAAAGCTTTGCGAAAGATGAAAGCCGGCAAGGCTGTGGGTTTGGATGGTATTGCAGTGGAATTTATTAAAAAAGGGTGTGACTGTGTTGTTGACTGGTTGGTAGTGATTTATAATGTGTGTATGACTCATGGTGAGGTGCCTGAGGATTGGCGGAATGCTTGCATAGTGCCATTGTACAAAGGCAAAGGGGATAAGAGTGAGTGCTCAAATTACAGAGGTATAAGTTTGTTGAGTATTCCTGGTAAATTATATGGAAGGGTATTGATTGAGAGGGTGAAGGCATGTACAGAGCATCAGATTGGGGAAGAGCAGTGTGGTTTCAGAATTAGTAGAGGATGTGTGGATCAGATGTTTGCTTTGAAGAATGTATGTGAGAAATACTTAGAAAAGCAAATGGATTTGTATGTGGCGTTTATGGATCTGGAGAAGGCATATGATAGAGTTGATAGAGATGATTTGTGGAAGGTAATAAGAATATATGGTGTGGGAGGCAAGTTGCTATAAGCAGGGAAAAGAAGCGGGAGGCCAAGTTGGAAGTGGAAGGATGGAGTGAAAAATATTTTGAGCGACCGCAGCCTGAATGTACACGAGGTTGAAAGGCGTGGAAGGAATGGAGTGCATCGGAATGATGTGGTATACAGAGGTCGACGTGCTATCGACTGATTGAACCAGGGCATGTGAAGCGTCTAGAGTAAACCATGGAAAGTTTTGTGGGGCCTGGATGTGGAAAGGGATCCGTGGTTTCGGTGCATTACATATGACAGCTAGAGACTACGTGTGAACGAATTTGAACTTTTTTTGTCTTTTCCTGGCGCTACCTGGGTGACGCGGGTGACGGCGATTAAGTATGATAAATAAATAAGTAAATGAATTAATACATGATACAGCGCTGGTGGCTGATTCATGTGAGAAACTGCAGAAGCTGGTGACTGAGTTTGGTAAAGTGTGTGGAAGAAGAAAGTTGAGAGTAAATGTGAATAAGAGCAAGGTTATTAGGTACAGTAGGGTTGAGGGTCAAGTCAATTGGGAGGTGGGTTTGAATGGAGAAAAACTGGAGGAAGTGAAGTGTTTTAGATATCTGGGAGTGGATCTGTCAGCGGATGGAACCATGGAAGCGGAAGTGGATCATAGGGTGGGGGAGGGGGCGAAAATTTTGGGAGCCTTGAAAAATGTGTGGAAGTCGAGAACATTATCTCGGAAAGCAAAAATGGGTATGTTTGAAGGAATAGTGGTTCCAACAATGTTGTATGGTTGCGAGGCGTGGGCTATGGATAGAGTTGTGCGCAGGAGGATGGATGTGCTGGAAATGAGATGTTTGAGGACAATGTGTGGTGTGAGGTGGTTTGATCGAGTAAGTAACGTAAGGGTAAGAGAGATGTGTGGAAATAAAAAGAGCGTGGTTGAGAGAGCAGAAGAGGGTGTTTTGAAATGGTTTGGGCACATGGAGAGAATGAGTGAGGAAAGATTGACCAAGAGGATATATGTGTCGGAGGTGGAGGGAACGAGGAGAAGAGGGAGACCAAATTGGAGGTGGAAAGATGGAGTGAAAAAGATTTTGTGTGATCGGGGCCTGAACATGCAGGAGGGTGTAAGGAGGGCAAGGAATAGAGTGAATTGGAGCGATGTGGTATACAGGGGTTGACGTGCTGTCAGTGGAGTGAATCAAGGCATGTGAGGCGTCTGGGGTGGACCATGGAAAGCTGTGTAGGTATGTATACACGTGTGTGGACATGTGTATGTACATGTGTATGGGGGGGGGGGGGGGGGGGTTGGGCCATTTCTTTCGTCTGTTTCCTTGCGCTACCTCGCAGACGCGGGAGACAGCGACAAAGTATAAAAAAAAAAAAAAAAAAAAAAAAAAAATATATATATATATATATATATATATATATATATATATATATATATATATATATATATATATATATATATATATATATATATACATATATATACATATATATATATATATATATATATATATATATATATATATATATATATATATATATATATATATATATATATATATATATACACAATATTAATTCATTTGTAGCTGTCTCCCACGTTAGCGAGGTAGCGCAAGGAAACAGACGAAAGAATGGCCCACCCACCCACATACACATGTATATACATACACGTCCACACACGCACATATACATACCCATGCATCTCAACGTATACATATATATACCCAAGCAGACATATACATATATACACATGTACATACTTCATACTCTCTGTCCTTATTCATTCCCGTCGCCACCCCGCTACACATGAAATAAAACCCCCATCCCCAGGATGTGCGCTAGGTAGCACTAGGAAAAGACAACAAAGGACACATTCGTTCACACTCAGTCTGTAGCTGTCATGTAATAATGCACCGAAACCGCAGCTCCTTTTCCACATCCAGGTCCCACAGAACTTTCCATGGTTCACCCCAGACGCTTCACATGCCCTTGTTCAATCCATTGACAGCACGTCGACCCCGGTATACCACATCGTTCCAATTCACTCTATTCCTTGCATGCATTTCATCCTCCTGCATGTTTAGGCCCCGATCAAAATCTTTTTCACTCCATCTTTCCGCCTCCAATTTGGTCTCCCACTTCTCCTCGTTCCCTCCACCTCTGACATATATATTCTCTTTGTCAATCTTTCCTCACTCATTCTCTCCATGTGACCAAACCATTTCAAAACACCCTCTTCTGCTCTCTCAACCACACACTTTATATTACCACACATCTCTCTTACCCTTTCATTACTTAATCAAACCACTTCACACCACATATTGTCCTCAAATATCTCATTTCCAGCACATCCACCCTCCTCCGCACAACTCTATCTACAGCCCACGCCTCGCAACCATATAACATTGTTGGAACCACCATTCCTTCAAACATGCCCATTTTTGCTTTCCAAGATAACGTTTTCGACTTTCGCCCCCTCCCCCACCCTATGGTTCACTTCCTCTTCCATGGTTCCATCCACTGCCAAATTCACTCCCAGATACCCAAAACACTTCACTTCCTCAAATTTTTCTCCTCTCAAACTTACCCCCCAACTGACTTGTCCCTCAACCCTATTGTACCTAATAACCTTGTTCTTATTCACATTTACTCTCAGCTTTCTTCTTTTACACACTTTACCAAACTCAGTCACCAGCTTCTGCAGTTTCTCACCAGAATCAGCCACATACATATTCGCCTTTTCCCGCGTTAGCGAGGTGGCGTTAAAGACACAGGACTAAGCCTTAGAGGGAATATCCCTCACTTGACACCCTTCCATGTTCCTTCTTTTGGAAATTTTAAACGAGAGGGGAGGATTTCCAGCCTACCGCTTCCTCTCTTTATAGTCGCATTTTACGACACGCAAGGAATACCTGGAAAGTATTCTCTCTCTCTCTCTCCCCTTCACCAGGCTTTCAGAAAAGAAGAGAGAATGTTGGGGAGAAGATAGTGGTGAGAGTTTGTGACCTTGGAAAGAGACTTGTGTGAGGAAGTACCAAGAGATATTGAGTGCAGAATGGAAAAAGGTGAGAGCAAATGACGTAAGGGGAGTGGGGGAGGCATGGGATGTATTTAGGGAAGCAGTGATGGCTTGCAGAATAGATGTGTATGCCATGAGAAAGGTGGGAAGTGGGCAGATTAGAAAGGGTAGTGAGTGGTGGAATGACGAGGTAAGATTGTTAGTAAAAGAGAAGAGAAAGGCATTTGGGTGATATTTGCAGGGAAGTAGTGCAAATGACAGGGAGATGTATAAAAGAAAGCGGCAGGAGGTCAAGAGAAAGGTTCAAGAGGTGAGAGAGTAGAGAGTATCATTGAATTTTAGGGAGAATAGAAAGACGTTTTGGAAGGAGGTAAGTAAAGTGCGTAAGACAAGAGAACAAATGGGAACATCGGTGGAGGGGGCTACTGGAGAAATAATAACAAGAAGTGATGCGGTGAGATGGAGTTATGAAGGAGATGGAGTAAATATTTTGAGGGTTTATTGAATGTGTTTGATGATGGAGTGGCAGATATAGGGTGTTTTGGTCGGGATGGTGTGCGAAGTGAGAGGGTTAGGGAGAATGGTTTGGTGAACAGAGAAGAGGTAGTAAAATCTTTGCGGAAGATGAAAGCCGGCTAGGCGGCGGATTTCGACGGTATTCCAGTGGAATTAACTTTAGAAAAAAGGGGCCTCTTGTTGATTCGTTGGTAAAGATATTCAATGAATGTATGGATCATGGTGAAGTGCTTGAGGATTGGCAGAATGCATGCGTAGTGCCATTGTACAAAGGCAAAGGGGATAAAGGTGGGTGTTCAAATTACAGAGGTATAAGTCCGTTGAGTATTCCTGGGAAATTATATGGGAGGGTATTGATTGAGAGTGTGAAGGCATGGACAGAGCATCAGATTGGGGAAGAGCAGTGTGCTTTCAGAAGTGGTAGAGGATGTATGGATCAGGTGTTTGCTTTGAAGAATGTAGGTGAGAAATACTTTGAAAAACAGATGGATTTGTATGTTGAATTTATGGATCTGGAGAAGACATATGATAGAGTTGATAGAAATGCTCTGTGGAAGGTATTAAGAATATATGGTGTGGGAGGCAAGTTGTTAAAAGCAGTAAAAAGTTTCTATCGAGGATGTAAGGCATGTATACG
Organism: Panulirus ornatus; assembly: GCF_036320965.1. Lineage (NCBI taxonomy): Eukaryota > Metazoa > Arthropoda > Malacostraca > Decapoda > Palinuridae > Panulirus > Panulirus ornatus. The sequence continues at coordinate 15,330,030 of NC_092249.1, read as the reverse complement.
TGTAGGAAGAGAGGAAAGTAATTGGTTCTCAGTAAATGTAGGTTTGCGGCAGGGGTGTGTGATGTCTCCATGGTTGTTTAATTTGTTTATGGATGGGGTTGTTAGGGAGGTAAATGCAAGAGTTTTGGAAAGAGGGGCAAGTATGCGGTCTGTTGTGGATGAGAGAGCTTGGGAAGTGAGTCAGTTGTTGTTCGCTGATGATACAGCGCTGGTGGCTGATTCGTGTGAGAGTCTGCAGAAGCTGGTGACTGAGTTTGGTAAAGTGTGTGAAACAAGAAAGCTTAGAGTAAATGTGAATAAGAGCAAGGTTATGAGGTGCAGTAGGGTTGACGGTCAAGTCAATTGGGAGTTAAGTTTGAACGGAGAAAAACTGGAGGAAGTAAAGTGTTTTAGATATCTGTGAGTGGATTTGGCAGCGGATGGAACCATGGAAGCGGAAGTGAATCATAGGGCAGGGGAAGGGGCGAAAGTTCTGGGAGCGTTGAAGAATGTGTGGAAGTCGAAAACATTATCTCGTAAAGCAAAAATGGGTATGTTTGGAGGAATAGTGGTTCCAACAATGTTGTATGGTTGCGAGGCATGGGCAATAGATAGAGTTGTGCGGAGGGTGGATGTGCTTGTAACGAGATGTTTGAGGACAATATGTGGTGTAAGGTGGTTTGATCGGGTGAGTAGTGATAAGGTAAGAGAGATGTGTGGTAATATAAAGAGTGTGGTTGAGAGAGCAGGAGAGGGTGTTTTGAAATGGTTTGGTCACACAGAGAGAATGAGTGAGGAAAGATTGACCAAGAGGATATATGTGTCAAAGGTGGAGGGAATGAGGAGAAGTGGGAGACCAAATTGAAGGTGGAAAGATGGAGTGGAAAAGATTTTGAGTGATCTGGGCCTGAACATGCAGGAGGGTGAAAGGCGTGCAAGGAATACAGTGAATTGGAACGATGTGGTATACCGGGGTCGACGTGCTGTCATTGGATTGAGCCAGGGCATGTGAAGCGTCTAGGATAAACCATGGAAAGTTCTGTGGGGCCTGGATGTGGAAAGGGAGCTGTGGTTTCGGTGCATTATTACATGACAGCTAGAGACTTAGTGTGAACGAATGTGGCCTTTGTTGTCTTTTCCTAGCGCTACCTCGCACACATGAGGGGGGAGGGGGTTTTTATTTCATGTGTGGCGATGGGAATGACTAAAGGCAGTTAGTATGAATTTTGTACGTGTATATATATGTATATGTCTGTATGTGTATATATATGTATACGTTGAGATGTATAGTTATGTATATTTGCGTGTGTGGACGTGTATGTATATACATGTGTATGTGGGTGGGTTGCGGTATTCTTTAGTCTGTTTCCTAGCGCTGCCTCGCTAAGGCGGGAGACAGCGACAAAGCAAAATAAATGAAATAAATATATATATATATATATATATATATATATATATATATATATATATATATATATATATATATATATATATATATATATATATATATATATGCAGTATCATCCACACTTCTATATATACACATCTTGCACACTTCTATACAAACACCGCGTTCCCAACATTTCTCTGGACACTCATCATCATGAACATTTCTATACTCACATAGCATCATTCTCTCTTCTAGATATACGCAGCATAAATACTTCTCTACATGACAGCATACTTTGTACCATCTCACCTCATTCATAACCAAAATGTTTCCTCAAGTTATTATTTTCTTTTTGTTAAAGACGAATTGATCTCCTGACTTAACAAGCAGCAGTCATATCCCGTAGACTAATGCATCAAATGTAAACCACATATCACTGAGTATACCTTAACTTTTCTGTCTTTAGCTGGTAAAATCTACCTTTATAAATGTTGAGTGAAGTGTTCAAGAGTTGTGAAGCCACGTCAGACTAACTAACTATATATAACGAGGACTCCAGCACTTATTGTGTGAAGTGTAGATATAGAGCAAGATTGTTGCCCATGTCTGTGCATATAACTGTATTTATGTATCATAACGCCAATGCATATTGTGCCAAATGTCTATAGATAATGTTGATAATAGCCGAGCTTTTTGCTACTGTTGATCCTCTTATCACGGCTCGTAACGTGTCTAGTGTTGTTTCTTGAACATTGATAACATTATTGGTCATGATACTGGTATTTGTAACACTGCTAGTAACACTGCTAGTAACACTGCTAGTAACACTGTTAGTAACACTGCTAGTAACACTGCTAGTACACAGCTAGTAAGCCTGTAAGACTGTGTACAACGCCAGTGGTACCAGTCTATATATGAAACAGGATATGATAAATGATGATGATAAAAATAATGATAACCATAACTACGAGTTCCTTATGATCTGAATGTGAATTTTTTTTATTAATGAAAGCATAAGAGATTAGGTTTTGTTTCTGTTGAAGGCTAATTACCAGTAATGTTGCTGGAGCAGCGATTTGTTACTAGTAATGTAACTAGAGAAGGTAAAGATGTAATGCTGCTACTGTACTGTCAATGCTACGGCATGTAATGCTGGTACTTTACTGTGTTAAGGCTGCTACTGTGCTGTGTTAATGCTGCTACTGTATAGTGTTAATGATGCTACTGTACTGAATTGATGCTGTCACTGTGCTGTGTTGATACTATTACTGTACAGTGTTAATGCTGCTACTGTACTGTGTTTAGCTACTACTGTAGTGTGTTAATGCTGCTATTGCACTGTATCAATGCTGCTACCATATTGTGTTGATGCTGCTACTGTATAGTATTAATGCTGCTACTGCACTGTGTTAATGCTAATACTGTGCTGTGTTAATGCTGCAGCTCTACTGTATTAACGCTGCTACTCTACTGCATTAATGCTGCTACTGTACTGTGTAAATGCTACTACTGTAATGTATTAATGCTACTACTGTATAAAGTTAATTCTGATACTGTCCAGTGTTAATGCTTCTACTGTCCAGAGTTAATACTGCCACTTTACTGCATTAATGCTGCTACTGTACTGTATTAATGAGCTACTGATGTCGCTACTTGATTACATTAATGAATAGATCTTACTCTTTGTATTCATACTAATACTCCTGACTAAATTTCTGTTACGAAATTATGTTACGTTACTGGTGAAAATAGAACGTCACTAGTTATGTTAAGATTACTCGACGCTTATTACTTCACAGATAAAGGTATAACACGACTAGTTTTGTTACTGGTATATCCAAACTTATATCAGTGACAAGTGTATACTTTAACAATGATAATGGTATTCTAGGTTAATGATACACTATATACTCTAATGGTATGCTATTGTTATTTTTGATGCTATAGCCGTGTTATTTCCAAAGATGTATAACACTGCCAGTTATATAACAGCTAAAAACACACCTTTATTCCTCGTGTCACCCATGTCATGCTAAACCATCTCATTGGTATGTTCAATATATGTAACTGAATTACTTACACATGATCACTTTAGTGTCATCAGTCCAAGAATAACTTTGTTAGCTATGTTACTGACACATGGATAATACTACTAGGTATGCTACTACTAAAGGTAAAGCATCACTAGCTATGTTATGATACATGTATAACACTGCTAGTTATGTTACTGATACATGTTTAACACTGCTAGTTATGTTACTGATACATGTATAACACTGCTGGTTATGATATTGATACATGTATAACACTTCTAGTTATGTTAATTGCACATGTATAACACTACTAGTTATGTTACTTATACATGTATAACACTGCTAGTTATGTTATTGATACATGCATAACACTTCTAGTTATGTTATTGATACGTGTATAACACTGCTAGTTATGTTATTGATACATGCATAACACTTCTAGTTATGTTACTGATACATTTATAACACTGCTAGTTATATTAATGATACATGTATAACACCGCTATTTATGTTAATGATACATGTATAACACTGTTAGTTATGTTATTGATACATGTAAAACACTTCTAGTTGACACTGATACATGTATAACACTGCTAGTTATGTTAATGATGCATGTTTAACACTGCTAGTTATGTTAATAATACATGTATAACACTGCTAATTATGTTACTGATAAATGTATAACACTGCTAGTTATGTTACTGATACATGTATAACACTTCTAGTTATGTTACTGATACATGTATAACACTTCTAGTTATGTTAATGATACATGTTTAACACTGCTAATTATGTTAATGATACATGTATAACACAGCTAATTAAGTTACGGATACATGTATAACACTGCTACTTATGTTAATGATACATTTATAACACTGCTAGTTATGCTACTGATACATTTATAACACTGCTAGTTATGTTACTGATACATGTTTAACACTGCTAGTTATGTTAATGATACATGTATCTGGATATGTTAATCATGCAAGTACAACGCTGTTAGTTATTTCACTGATACATTCATAACACTGCTAGCTATGTTACTGATACATGTATAGCACTGCTAGTTACGTTATTGATATATATATATATATATATCTTTTTTTTTTTTTTTTTTTGCTTTGTCGCTGTCTCCCGCGTTTGCGAGGTAGCGCAAGGAAACAGACGAAAGAAATGGCCCAACCCACCCCCATACACATGCCTTGATTCAATCCACTGACAGCACGTCAACCCCGGTATACCACATCGCTCCAATTCACTCTATTCTTTGCCCTCCTTTCACCCTCCTGCATGTTCAGGCCCCGATCACACAAAATCTTTTTCACTCCATCTTTCCACCTCCAATTTGGTCTCCCTCTTCTCCTCGTTCCCTCCACCTCCGACACATATATCCTCTTGGTCAATCTTTCCTCACTCATTCTCTCCATGTGCCCAAACCATTTCAAAACACCCTCTTCTGCTCTCTCAACCACGCTCTTTTTATTTCCACACATCTCTCTTACCCTTACGTTACTTACTCGATCAAACCACCTCACACCACACATTGTCCTCAAACATCTCATTTCCAGCACATCCATCCTCCTGCGCACAACTCTATCCATAGTCCACGCCTCGCAACCATACAACATTGTTGGAACCACTATTCCTTCAAACATACCCATTTTTGCTTTCCGAGATAATGTTCTCGACTTCCACACATTCTTCAAGGCTCCCAGAATTTTCGCCCCCTCCCCCACCCTATGATCCACTTCCGCTTCCATGGTTCCATCCGCTGCCAGATCCACTCCCAGATATCTTCTTTCAAACTATTCGCCATTTCCCGCGTTAGCGAGGTAGCGTTAAGAACAGAGGACTGGGCCTTTGAGGAATACCCTCACCTGGCCCCCTTCTCTGTTCCTTCTTTTGGAAAATTAAAAAAAAAAAAAACGAGAGGGGAGGATTTCCAGCACCCGCCCCCTTCCCTTTTAGTCGCCTTCCACGGCACGCAGGGAACACGCGGGAAGTACTCCCTCTCCCCATATATATATATATATATATATATATATATATATATATATATATATATATATATATATATATATATATATATATATTTTTTTTTTTTTTTTTTTTCAAACTATTCGCCATTTCCCGCGTTAGCGAGGTAGCATTAAGAACAGAGAACTGGGCCACTGAGGGAATATCCTCACCTGGCCCCCTTCTCTGTTCCTTCTTTTGAAAAAAAAAAAAAAAAAAAAAAAAAAAATATATATATATATATATATATATATATATATATATATATATATATATATATATATATATATATATATATATATATATACGTATATATATTCTTTTGGGACACCCTGTATTTATAACTCTGCTAGCAGTGTTAATGATACCCTGCAATTTATGTTCCTGATATATGTATAACACAATGATGTTATCGATACATCTATACCAGTGCTAGATATGTTACTGAAATATGTATCACAATACTAGTTATGTTACTAATGTATATGTAACGCTGCTAGTTGTGTTACTGACACGTGTATCACTGCTTGTTGTGTTACTGATACATATGTAACACTGCTAGTTATGTCACTTGTATATGTATAACACTGCTATGTTAAAGATACATATGTAACACTGCTAATTGTGTTGTTGTACATGTATACCACTGCTTTAATGTTACTGAAACATATTTAACATTGTTAGTTATGTTACTGAAATACATATAACACTGGTAGCTATACTAGTGATATATGTATAACATAGTGATTTTAACGATACATATATAACACTTCTGGTTATTTTATCTATATACGTGTAACACTGCTGATTAAGTTACTGTTACATTATAACGCTGCTAGTTACTTTACTGATACATGTATAACATTTTTGGTTAAATTACTTATACATGCAACACCGCTAGTTATGTTACTGATATTTAACACAGTAATGTTACAAATTAATTTAGAACACTTATGTTACTGAGACATATATGACACTTCTAGTTATGTTACTGATACATGTGTAACACTTCTAGTTATGTTACTGAGACATGTATAACACTTCTAGTTATGTTATTGATACATGTATAACACTTCTACTTATGTTACTGATACTTGTATGACACTTCTGATTATGTTACTGTTACATGTGTAACACTTCTAGTTATGTTACTGACACATATATAACACTTCTAGTTATGTTACTGTTACATGTGTAACACTTCTAGTTATGTTACTGATACATTTATAACACTTCTAGTTATGTTGCTGATACATGTGTAACACTTCTAGTTATGTTACTGAGACATGTGTAACACCGCTAATCACATTTAGGGTACATGTATAACACTGCTAGTTACTTTACCGATACTCGTGTAGCACTGCTACCTGTTACTGATACATGTATAACACTATTCAGGTATATTGCTGATACATGTATAACGCTGCTAGTTATGTTAATGATACATGTATAACACTTCTAGTTATGTTACTGATACATGTACAACACTGTTTACTTATATTGCTGATACATGTATAACACTATTCAGTTATATTACTGATACATGTATAACACTATTTAGTTATATTACTGATACATGTATAACACTTCTAGTTATGTTACTGATACATGTATGACACTATTCAGTTATATTGCTGATACATGTATAACACTGCTAGTTATGTTAATGATATATGTATTACACTTCTAGTTATGTTGCTGATACATGTAGAACACGTCTAGTTATGTTACTGATACATGTATAACACTATTCAGTTATATTACTGATGCATGCATAACACTGGTAAAAATGTTACTGACACATGTTTAACATTGTTAGTTACGCTATTAGTACATGTATAACACTGCTAGTTATGTTGATGACACATGTGTAGCACTGCTACCTATATCAGTGATATATGTATAACACAGCTAGTTATGTTACTGATACATGTAGCAGTGCTAGTGATACATGAATAACACTGCTAGTTATGTTACTGATGCATGTATGAAATTGATATTATGCTACTGCTACGTGTAAACACTGTTAGTTATGTTATTGTTACATGTATAACAAAGCAATGTTGATGATACATGTATAAGACTGCTAGTTGCGTTCCTGATGCATGTGTAGCATTGCCAGATATGTTACTGGCACATGTACAACATTGCTAATTATGTTACTGATACATGTGTAACACCGCTAGTTATGTTAAGCATACACGTATGACAGTACTAGCTGTCACTGACGCATGTATGACACTGCTAGGTATGTTTCTGATACATGTACAATAATGCTCGTTCTGTTACTGATACACGTATAACACTACGAGCTATGTGCTGATGCATGCATATATAACATTGCTAGTTATGTTACTAATGCATATATAACAAGACTAGTAACATTATTGATACATGTGTAATCATGTTAATGCTAGTTATGTTAATAACACATATATAATACTGCTAGTTAAGTTACCGGTACATGTATATCACTACTAGTTAATCTACTGACACATGTATGATACTTCTAGTTAAGTTACTGGCACATGTATAACACTGCTAGTTATGTTACTGACACATGTATGGTACTGCTAGTTAAGTTACTGGTACATGTATAACATTTCTAGTTATGTTATTGACACATGTATGATACTGCTAGTTAAGTTACTGGCACATGTATAACACTGCTAGTTATGTTACTGACACATGTATGATACTGCTAGTTAAGTTACTGGTACATGTATAACATTGCTAGTTATGTTACTGACATATGTATGATACTACTAGTTACGTTACTGGTACATGTATAACATTGCTAGCTATGTTACCGATACATGACAGTGCTAGTTATGTTACTAGTACAGACATAACAGTGACAGTTTTGTTATTGATGCAAGTTATGCTGGCAGTTCAAGCATAACACAGCTACTTAAGCACAAGTTCACATATGATATTGTCATGGTATTGTTAATGGTACTCTGCCTAATGATACACACTATAATGATACCAGAGTCTTTTATTAATCCTCATTTATTAGAGATAAGACGTACCTTCTACTTGATGGGATATGATGATAGATGCATTACTTACTAACCTCAGATGTCTACCAACGCCTCTCCTGGAGGGACGTGTGATCATTTTCAATACTTGCTGCCCAGTCCAGCTCCTTGGTACTGGGGTACAGTGTGTGTGTGTGTGTGTGTGTGTGTGTGTGTCAGTCATGCACATCTTCACATGGCATCCGCTACAGTTCCTCCTTCTTGTGACAGGTTAATCTGAACTGATAACTTTCTCCTGGTGAATCTAAGGAAAAGTCTTGGTTTGTTTCATTGTTTGTCCACAACAGTCTCGTCACAACGTCTCTTCTCCCTTGTCCTTCACCTCTGTTCCATCTTCCTTACCCTGCTATACTGCTCCTAACCTAACCTAACCTAACCTAACCTAACCTAACCTAACCTAACCTAACCTAACCTAACCTAACCCAACCTAACCTAACCCAACCTAACCTAACCTAACCTAACCTAACCTAACCTAACCTAACCTAACCTAACCTAACCTAACCTAACCTAACCTAACCTAACCTAACCTAACCTAACCTAACCCAACCTAACCTAACCTAACCTAACCTAACCTAACCTAACCTAACCTAACCTAACCTAACCTAACCTAACCTAACCTAACCTAACCTAACCTAACCTAACCCAACCTAACCTAACCTAACCTAACCTAACCTAACCTAACCTAACCTAACCTAACCCAACCTAACCTAACCTAACCCAACCTAACCTAACCTAACCTAACCTAACCTAACCTAACCTAACCTAACCTAACCTAACCTAACCTAGCCTAACCTAACCTAGCCTAACCTAACCTAACCTAACCTAACCTAACCTAACCTAACCTAACCTAACCTAACCTCACTCTGTAATACATTCATGTTGTCATTATTTGTCTTCTCCTCACCCAAGCGCCACAGACCACGACCAACACAGTCACTCGCCGGTTATGAAATACCAATCCACAGTCACTCCGGCAGAGTACGGTAACACTGGCTATGAACGTTCCCACCTGAAATACTGACAGCCTCCCTGCCTGTCTCCCTACCTGCCTGCCTGCCTGCTTACCTGCCTACCTGCCTGCTTACCTGCCTACCTGCCTGCCTGCCTACCTGCCTCCCTGCCTGCCTGCCTCACTCCCTGCCTGCCTGTCTCCCTACCTGCCTGCCTGCCTGCCTACCTGCCTGCTTACCTGCCTCCCTGCCTGCCTGCCTCCCTGCCTCCCTGCCTCCCTGCCTACCTGCCTGCTTACCTGCCTCCCTGCCTACCTGCCTGCCTACCTGCCTCCCTGCCTGCCTGCCTACCTGCCTGCTTACCTGCCTGCCTGCCTCCCTTCCTGCTTGCCTGCCTGCCTGCCTCCCTGCCTGCCTGCCTACCTGCCTGCTTACCTGCCTCCCTGCCTGCCTGCCTACCTGCCTCCCTGCCTGCCTGCCTACCTGCCTGCTTACCTGCCTGCCTGCCTGCCTGCCTTCCTTATTGCCTGCCTGCCTGCCTTCCTGCCTGCCTGCCTCCCTGCCTGCCTTTCTGCCTCCCTGCCTCCCTGCCTCCCTACCTGCCTGCCTACCTGCCTGCCTGCCTGCTTACCTGCCTGCCTGCCTTCCTGCCTGCCTACCTGCCTGCCTGCCTCCCTGCCTGCCTGTCTACCTGCCTGCCTGCCTCCCTGCCTGCCTGCCTACCTGCCTGCCTCCCTGCCTGCCTGCCTCCCTGCCTGCCTGCCTACCTGCCTACTTACCTGCCTCCCTGCCTCCCTGCCTTCCTTATTGCCTGCCTGCCTGCCTTCCTGCCTGCCTGCCTACCTGCCTGCTTACCTGCCTGCCTGCCTGCCTGCCTTCCTGCCTGCCTCCCTACCTGCCTACCTGCCTGCCTGCCTGCCTGCCTACCTGCCTGCTACTCTGCCTGCCTGCCTCCTGCTCCTACCTGCCTGCCTCCCTGCCTGCCTCCTGCCTGCCTTCCGCTTACCTGCCTGCCTCCTGCCTGCCTACCTGCCTGCCTGCCTGCCTGCCTGCTACCTGCCTGCCTGCTCCTGCCTACCTGCCCCTCCTGCCTCCTGCCTGCCTGCCTACCTGCCTGCCTCCTGCCTGCCTGCTTACCTCTGCCTCCCTGCCTGCCTCCTCCTCCTGCCTCCTGCCTGCTCCTGCTGCCTCCCTGCCTGCCTACCTGCCTGCTTACCTGCCTGCCTGCCTCCTGCCTGCCTGCCCTGCCTGCCTACCTGCCTGCTCCTGCCTGCCTGCACTGCCTGCCTGCCTCCTGCCTGCCCTGCTACCTGCCTCCTGCCTGCCTGCCTACCTGCTCTACCTGCCTCCTGCCTCCTGCCTCCTGCCTCTGCCTGCCTGCCTGCCTGCCTGCTTACCTGCCTGCCTGCCCTGCCTCACTGCCTCCCTACCTGCCTGCTTACCTGCCTGCCTGCCTACCTGCCTGCTTACCTGCCTGCCTGCCTGCCTACCTGCCTGCCTGCCTACCTGCCTGCTTACCTGCCTGCCTGCCTACCTGCCTCCCTGCCTCCCTGCCTACCTGCCTTCATGCCTGCTTCCCTGCCTCCCTACTTCCCTGCCTCCCTGCCTGCCTCTCTCATTCCCTGCCTCCCTGCCTCCCTGCTTGCTTCCCTGCCTCACGTATCACTATAGTATGCCAGTGAACGTAAGGCTTCCTTCTCCCCTTCTCTGCCAATTACAGGTTCAGCTCTTCACTACCACACCTGCTCTCCTCACTCCTCACTCCTCACTCCTCACTCCTCATTCCTCACTCCTCACTCCTCACCCCTCACTCCTCACTCCTCATTCCTCACTCCTCACCCCTCAATCCTCACTCCTCACTCCTCATTCCTCACTCCTCACCCCTCACTCCTCACCCTCACTCCTCACTCCTCATTCCTCATTTCCTCACTCTCACCCCCACTCCTCATCCTCACTCCTCATTCCTCATCACCTCACTCCTCATTCCTCACTCCTCATCCCCCACTCCTCACTCCTCACTCCTCACTTCCTCAACTCCTCAATCCTCACTCCTCACCCTCACTCCTCACTCCTCACTCCTCATTCCTCCACTCCTCACCCCTCACTCCTCACTCCTCACCCTCAATCCTCACTCCTCACCCCACGCCTCACTCCTACAACCTCACTCCACACTCCTCACTCCTCACTCCTCACTCCACACTCCTCACTCCTCACTCCCTCACTCCTCACTCCTCACTCCTCATTCCTCACTCCTCACTCCTCACTCCTCACTCCTCACTCCTCATTCCTCACTCCTCACTCCTCATCCTCACTCCTCCCCCTCATTCCTCACTCCTCACTCCTCACTCCTCACATCGCACACCTCACTCCTCACTCCTCACTCCTCACTCCTCACTTCCTCACTCCTCACTCCTCACTCCTCATTCCTCATTCCTCACTCCTCATTCCTCACTCCTCACTCCTCATTCCTCACTCCTCACTACTCATTCCTCACTCCTCACCCCTCACTCCTCCCTCCTCACCCCTCACCCCTCATTCCTCACTCCTCATTCCTCACTCCTCATTCCTCACACCTCACTCCTCACTCCTCATTCCTCATTCCTCACTCCTCATTCCTCACTCCTCACTCCTCACTCCTCATTCCTCACTCCTCACTCCTCACTCCTCATTCCTCATTCCTCATTCCTCACTCCTCATTCCTCACTCCTCACTCCTCACTCCTCACTCCTCATTCCTCACTCCTCACTCCTCACTCCTCATTCCTCACTCCTCACCCCTCACTCCTCACTCCTCATTCCTCACCCCTCACTCCTCACTCCTCATTCCTCACCCCTCACTCCTCACTCCTCACTCCTCATTCCTCACTCCTCACTCCTCATTCCTCACTCCTCACTCCTCATTCCTCACTCCTCACTCCTCACTCCTCACTCCTCACTCCTCACTCCTCACTCCTCACTCCTCACCCCTCACTCCTCACTCCTCATTCCTCACTCCTCACCCCTCACTCCTCACTCCTCATTCCTCACTCCTCACTCCTCACTCCTCATTCCTCACTCCTCATTCCTCACTCCTCATCCCTCACTCCTCACTCCTCATTCCTCACTCCTCACCCTCACTCCTCACTCCTCATTCCTCATTCCTCACTCCTCACTCCTCACTCCCCACTCCTCACTCCTCATTCCTCACTCCTCACCCCTCACTCCTCACTCCTCATTCTTCATTCCTCATTCCTCACTCCTCACTCCTCACTCCTCACTCCTCATTCCTCACTCCTCACCCCTCACTCCTCACTCCTCATTCCTCATTCCTCACTCCTCACTCCTTATTCCTCACTCCTCACTCCTCATTCCTCACTCCTCATTCCTCACTCCTCACTCCTCACTCCTCACTCCTCACTCCTCATTCCTCACTCCTCACCCCTCACTCCTCACTCCTCATTCCACATTCCTCACTCCTCACTCCTCACTCCTCACTCCTCACCCCTCACTCCTCACTCCTCACTCCTCATTCCTCACTCCTCACCCCTCACTCCTCACTCCTCATTCCTCATTCCTCACTCCTCATTCCTCACTCCTCACTCCTCACTCCTCATTCCTCACTCCTCACCCCTCACTCCTCACTCCTCATTCCTCACTAATCACTCCCCACTCCTCATTCCTCACTCCTCACTCCTCACTCCTCACTCCTCATTCCTCATCCCTCACTCCTCACTCCTCACTCCTCATTCCTCACTCCTCACTCCTCACTCCTCACTCCTCATTCCTCACTCCTCACCCCTCACTCCTCACTCCTCATTCCTCACTCCTCACTCCTCACTCCTCATTCCTCACTCCTCACTCCTCACTCCTCACTCCTCATTCCTCACTCCTCACTACTCACTCCTCACTCCTCACTCCTCATTCCTCACTCCTCAATCCTCACTCCTCACTCCTCATTCCTCACCCCTCACTCCTCACTCCTCACTCCTCATTAATCACTCCTCACTCCTCACTCCTCACTCCTCATTCCTCACTCCTCACTCCTCACTCCTCATTCCTCACTCCTCACCACTCACTCCTCACTCCTCATTCCTCACTCCTCACCCCTCACTCCTCACTCCTCATTCCTCACTCCTCACTCCTCACTCCTCATTCCTCACTCCTCACTCCTCACTCCTCATTCCTCACTCCTCACCACTCACTCCTCACTCCTCATTCCTCATTCTTCACTCCTCATTCCTCACTCCTCATTCCTCACTCCTCACTCCTCACTCCTCATTCCTCTCGTCTCTTGATGTTTCTCTAAATAAGACCAGGTTGGGAGGACTTTATTCAAAGTTGTTGATAATATCCTGTGAAGGATACACGATGCAAAGCGAAGGATGTTCCCAGTGAAGACTCCTACCATGCACGGTGAAGGATGTTCAATCCATTGACAGCACGTCAACCCCGGTATACCACATCGTTCCAATTAACTCTATTCCTTACACGCCTTTCACCCTCCTGCATGTTCAGGCCCCGATCACTCAAAATCTTTTTCACTCCATCTTTCCACCTCCAATTTGGTCTCCCACCTCTCCTCGTTCCCTCCACCTCTGACAGATATATCCTCTTGGTCAATCTTTCCTCACTCATTCTCTCCATGTGCCCAAACCATTTCAAAACACCCTCTTCTGCTCTCTCAACCACACTCTTTTTATTTCCACACATCTCTCTTAACCTTACGTTACTTACTCGATCAAACCACCTCACACCACATATTGTCCTCAAACATCTCATTTCCAGCACATCCATCCTCCTGCGCACAACTCTATCCATAGCCCATGCCTCGCAACCATACAACATTGTTGGAACCACTATTCCTTCAAACTTACCCGTTTTTGCTTTCCGAGATAATGTTCTCGACTTCCAAACATTCTTCAAGGCTCCTAGAATTTTCGCCCCCTCCCCCACCCTATGATTCACTTCCGCTTCCATGGTTCCATCCGCTGCCAGATCCACTCCAAGATATCTAAAACACTTTACTTCCTTCAGTTTTTCTCCATTCAAACTTACCTCCCAGTTGACTTGACCCTCAACCTTACTGTACCTAATAACCTTGATCTTATTCACATTTACTCTTAACTTTCTTCTTTCACGCACTTTACCAAACTCAGTCACCAGCTTCTGCAGTTTCTTACATGAATCAGCCATCAGCGCTGTATCATCAGCGAACAACAACTGACTCACTTCCCAAGCTCTTTCATCCACAACAGACTGCATACTTGCCCCTCTTTCCAAAACTCTTGCATTCACCTCCCTAACAACCCCATCCATAAACAAATTAAACAACCATGGAGACATCACACACCCCTGTTACATACAAATCCATTTGCTTTTCTAAGTATTTCTCACATACATTCTTCAAAGCAAACACCTGATCCACACATCCTCTACCACTTCTGAAACCACACTGCTCTTCCCCAATCTGATGCTCTGTACATGCCTTCACCCTCTCAATCAATACCCTCCCATATAATTTGCCAGGAATACTCAACAAACTTATACCTCTGTAATTTGAGCACTCACTCTTATCCCCTTTGCCTTTGTACAATGGCACTATGCACGCATTCCGCCAATCCTCAGGCACCTCACCATGAGTCATACATACATCAAATAACCTTACCAACCATTCAACAATACAGTCACCCCCTTTTTTAATAAATTCCACTGCAATACCATCCAAACCTGCTGCCTTGCCGGCTTTCATCTTATGCAAAGCTTTTACTATATATATATATATATATATATATATATATATATATATATATATTGAGAAGTGGTAGAGGATGTGTGGCTCAGGTGTTTGCTTTGAAGAATGTATGTGAGAAATACTTAGAAAAGCAAATGGATTTGTATGTAGCATTTATGGATCTGGAGAAGGCATATGATAGAGTTGATAGAGATGCTCTGTGGAAGGTATTAAGAATATATGGTGTGGGAGGCAAGTTGTTAGAAGCTGTGAAAAGTTTTTATCGAGGATGTAAGGCATGTGTACGTGTAGGAAGAGAGGAAAGTGATTGGTTCTCAGTGAATGTAGGTTTGCGGCAGGGGTGTGTGATGTCTCCATGGTTGTTTAATTTGTTTATGGATGGGGTTGTTAGGGAGGCGAATGCAAGAGTTTTGGAAAGAGGGGCAAGTATGAAGTCTGTTGGGGATGAGAGAGCTTGGGAAGTGAGTCAGTTGTAGTTCGCTGATGATACAGCGCTGGTGGCTGATTCATGTGAGACACTGCAGAAGCTGGTGACTGAGTTTGGTAAAGTGTGTGAAAGAAGAAAGTTAAGAGTAAATGTGAATAAGAGCAAGGTTATTAGGTACAGTAGGGTTGAGGGTCAATTCAATTGGGAGGTGAGTTTGAATGGAGAAAAACTGGAGGAAGTGAAGTGTTTTAGATATCTGGGAGTGGATCTGGCAGCGGATGGAACCATGGAAGAGGAAGTGGATCATAGGGTGGGGGAGGGGGCGAAAATTCTGGGAGCCTTGAAGAATGTGTGGAAGTCGAGAACATTATCTCGGAAAGCAAAAATGGGTATGTTTGAAGGAATAGTGGTTCCAACAATGTTGTATGGTTGCGAGGCGTGGACTATGGATAGAGTTGTGCGCAGGAGGATGGATGTGCTGGAAATGAGATGTTTGAGGACTATGTGTGGTGTGAGGTGCTTTGATCGAGTAAGTAGCGTAAGGGTAAGAGAGATGTGTGGAAATAAAAAGAGTGTGGTTGAGAGAGCAGAAGAGGGTGTTTTGAAATGGTTTGGTCACATGGAGAGAATGAGTGAGGAAAGATTGACCAAGAGGTTATATGTGTCGGAGGTGGAGGGAACGAGGAGAAGAGGGAGACCAAATTGGAGGTGGAAAGATGGAGTGAAAAAGATTTTGTGTGATCGGGGCCTGAACATGCAGGAGGGTGAAAGGAGGGCAAAGAATAGAGTGAATTGGAGCGATGTGGTATACCGGGGTTGACGTGCTGTCAGTGGATTGAATCAAGGCATGTGTATGGGGGTGGGTTGGGCCATTTCTTTCGTCTGTTTCCTTGCGCTACCTCGAAAACGCGGGAGACAGCGACAAAGCAAAAAAAAAAAGAAAAAAAAAATATATATATATATATGTATATATATATATCTATATATATATATATATATATATATATATATATATATATATATATATATATATATATATATATATATATATATATATATATATATATATATACATTTTTTTTTTTTTTTTTTTTTTTTAATTTTCCAAAAGAAGGAACAGAGAATTGGGCCAGGTGAGGGTATTCCCTCAAAGGCCCAGTCCTCTGTTCTTAACGCTACCTCGCTAATGCGGGAAATGGCGAATAGTTTGAAAAAAAAAATATATATATATATATATATATATTTTTTTTTTTTTTTTTATACTTTGTCGCTGTCTCCCGCGTTTGCGAGGTAGCGCAAGGAAACAGACGAAAGAAATGGCCCAACCCCCCCCCCCCATACACATGTACATACACACGTCCACACACGCAAAAATACATACCTACACAGCTTTCCATGGTTTACCCCAGACGCTTCACATGCCTTGATTCACTCCACTGACAGCACGTCAGCCCCTGTATACCACATCGCTCCAATTCACTCTATTCCTTGCCCTCCTTTCACCCTCCTGCATGTTCAGGCCCCGATCACACAAAATCTTTTTCACTCCATCTTTCCACCTCCAATTTGGTCTCCCTCTTCTCCTCGTTCCCTCCACCTCCGACACATATATCCTCTTGGTCAATCTTTCCTCACTCATTCTCTCCATGTGCCCAAACCATTTCAAAACACCCTCTTCTGCTCTCTCAACCACGCTCTTTTTATTTCCACACATCTCTATTACCCTTACGTTACTTACTCGATCAAACCACCTCACACCACACATTGTCCTCAAACATCTCATTTCCAGCACATCCATCCTCCTGCGCACAACTCTATCCATAGCCCACGCCTCGCAACCATACAACATTGTTGGAACCACTATTCCTTCAAACATACCCATTTTTGCTTTCCGAGATAATGTTCTCGACTTCCACACATTTTTCAAGGCTCCCAAAATTTTCGCCCCCTCCCCCACCCTATGATCCACTTCCGCTTCCATGGTTCCATCCGCTGACAGATCCACTCCCAGATATCTAAAACACTTCACTTCCTCCAGTTTTTCTCCATTCAAACTCACCTCCCAATTGACTTGACCCTCAACCCTACTGTACCTAATAACCTTGCTCTTATTCACATTTACTCTTAACTTTCTTCTTCCACACACTTTACCAAACTTAGTCACCAGCTTCTGCAGTTTCTCACATGAATCAGCCACCAGCGCTGTATCATCAGCGAACAACAACTGACTCACTTCCCAAGCTCTCTCATCCCCAACAGACTTCATACTTGCCCCTCTTTCCAGGACTCTTGCATTTACCTCCCTAACAACCCCATCCATAAACAAATTAAACAACCATGGAGACATCACACACCCCTGCCGCAAACCTACATTCACTGAGAACCAATCACTTTCCTCTCTTCCTACACGTACACATGCCTTACATCCTCGATAAAAACTTTTCACTGCTTCTAACAACTTGCCTCCCACACCATATATTCTTAATACCTTCCACAGAGCATCTCTATCAACTCTATCATATGCCTTCTCCAGATCCATAAATGCTACATACAAATCCATTTGCTTTTCTAAGTATTTCTCACATACATTCTTCAAAGCAAACACCTGATCCACACATCCTCTACAACTTCTGAAACCGCACTGCTCTTCCCCAATCTGATGCTCTGTACATGCCTTCACCCTCTCAATCAATACCCTCCCATATAATTTACCAGGAATACTCAACAAACTTATACCTCTGTAATTTGAGCACTCACTCTTATCCCCTTTGCCTTTGTACAATGGCACTATGCACGCATTCCGCCAATCCTCAGGCACCTCACCATGAGTCATACATACATTAAATAACCTTACCAACCAGTCAACAATACAGTCACCCCCTTTTTTAATAAATTCCACTGCAATACCATCCAAACCTGCTGCCTTGCCGGCTTTCATCTTCCGCAAAGCTTTTACTACCTCTTCTCTGTTTACCATATCATTTTCCCAAACCCTCTCACTTTGCACACCACCTCGACCAAAACACCCTATATCTGCCACTCTGTCATCAGACACATTCAACAAACCTTCAAAATACTCATTCCATCTCCTTCTCACATCACCACTATATATATATATATATACATATATATATATATATATAGAAAAGCAAATGGATTTGTATGTAGCATTTATGGATCTGGAGAAGGCATTTGATAGAGTTGATAGAGATGCTCTGTGGAAGGTATTAAGAATATATGGTGTGGGAGGCAAGTTGTTAGAAGCAGTGAAAAGTTTTTATCGAGGATGTAAGGCATGTGTACGTGTAGGAAGAGAGGAAAGTGATTGGTTCTCAGTGAATGTAGGTTTGCGGCAGGGGTGTGTGATGTCTCCATGGTTGTTTAATTTGTTTATGGATGGGGTTGTTAGGGAGGTGAATGCAAGAGTTTTGGAAAGAGGGGCAAGTATGAAGTCTGTTGGGGATGAGAGAGCTTGGGAAGTGAGTCAGTTGCTGTTCGCTGATGATACAGCGCTGGTGGCTGATTCATGTGAGAAACTGCAGAAGCTGGTGACTGAGTTTGGTAAAGTGTGTGAAAGAAGAAAGTTAAGAGTAAATGTGAATAAGAGCAAGGTTATTAGGTACAGTAGGGTTGAGGGTCAAGTCAATTGGGAGGTGAGTTTGAATGGAGAAAAACTGGAGGAAGTGAAGTGTTTTAGATATCTGGGAGTGGATCTGGCAGCGGATGGAACCATGGAAGCGGAAGTGGATCATAGGGTGGGGGAGGGGGCGAAAATTCTGGGAGCCTTGAAGAATGTGTGGAAGTCGAGAACATTATCTCGGAAAGCAAAAATGGGTGTGTTCGAAGGAATAGTGGTTCCAACAATGTTGTATGGTTGTGAGGCGTGGGCTATGGATAGAGTTGTGCGCAGGAGGATGGATGTGCTGGAAATGAGATGTTTGAGGACAATGTGTGGTGTGAGGTGGTTTGATCGAGTAAGTAACGTAAGGGTAAGAGAGATGTGTGGAAATAAAAAGAGTGTGGTTGAGAGAGCAGAAGAGGGTGTTTTGAAATGGTTTGGGCACATGGAGAGAATGAGTGAGGAAAGATTGACCAAGAGGATATATGTGTCGGAGGTGGAGGGAACGAGGAGAAGAGGGA
The DNA here is from genome assembly GCF_036320965.1 of Panulirus ornatus. Lineage (NCBI taxonomy): Eukaryota > Metazoa > Arthropoda > Malacostraca > Decapoda > Palinuridae > Panulirus > Panulirus ornatus. Next base: position 15,310,318 of record NC_092249.1, on the reverse strand, counting down.
GACCAAATTGGAGGTGGAAAGATGGAGTGAAAAAGATTTTGTGTGATCGGGGCCTGAACATGCAGGAGGGTGAAAGGAGGGCAAGGAATAGAGTGAATTGGAGCGATGTGGTATACCGGGGTTGATGTGCTGTCAGTGGATTGAATCAAGGCATTTGAAGCGTCTGGAGTAAACCATGGAAAGCTGTGTAGGTATGTATATTTGCGTGTGTGGACGTATGTATATACATGTGTATGGGCCATTTCTTTCGTCTGTTTCCTTGCGCTACCTCGCAAACGCGGGAGACAGCGAAAAAAAAAAAAAAAAAAAATATATATATATATATATATATATATATATATATATATATATATATATATATATATATAATATCTACAGGAACTCGTAGTAATTTTCTAATAGAAAGCGATATTAGATATAGATATGTGTAAAGTTTGATGATAATAAGAATAATGATGGCTAGATATCCATGAGTGACTGGCAGGAGATTGTGATATCAAGCCAATCAGGAAGGGAAGATGGAAGTAAGCAGCGTTATGATCTTGGTGACGTACACGTTCATTATGTTGCCACACTCTCACTGTAATGGACAAGTCATTGTGATGGTTAATTTGAGGAGATGAGGAACGGAATGAGTAATTTGTTCCAAGATTATTATCCTTCCTTGTGATGGAAACTAGACAAGATCTGAACATGCATTGTATACCTCTGCTGTATACCTGATTAGTTTACCTGGATAGCATACATGATCTCCACACCTAATTAGTTAACTGGGTACTATACATGGTCTGTATACCTGATCACTTTTTACCTGGATAGTATACATGACTACATCTGATAAGTTAACCTGGATAGTATACATGATCTGTATACCTAATTAGATTAACTGGATAGTATACATAATCTGTATACTTGATCACTTTACCTGGATAGTATACGTGATCTCTATACCTCATTAATCTATCTGTATATTATACATGATCTGTATACGTGATAAGCTTACATGGATGGTATACATGATTTGTATACCTAATTGGTTTACCTAGTTATTATTTATAATCTGTATACCTAATCAATTTACCTAGATAATATACATATTCTTTAACCTCATTAGTATATCTGAATGGTATACATAATATGTATATCTGATTAATAAAGCTAGAGAGCATACATGATATGTATAGTTTATCATCCCACCTCACCATCCAACCATCATACACCACCAGCCTGTCATACCACCTCCAGCATATCATCCAACACTGCCATCTTATCACAGCATACCATCAGTTTACCACTACACCACCAGCCTATCACATCATACCACCAGCCTATCACATCATACCACCAGCCTATCACATCATACCACCAGCCTATCACATCATACCACCAGCCTATCACATCATACCACCAGCCTATCACATCATACCACCAGCCTATCACATCATACAACCAGCCTATCACATCATACCACCAGCCTATCACGTCATACCACCAGCCTATCACATCATACCACCAGCCTATCACATCATACCACCAGCCTATCACATCATACCACCAGCCTATCACATCATACCACCAGCCTATCACATCATACCACCAGCCTATCACGTCATACCACCAGCCTATCACATCATACCACCAGCCTATCACATCATACCACCAGCCTATCACATCATACCACCAGCCTATCACATCATACCACCAGCCTATCACATCATACCACCAGCCTATCACATCATACCACCAACCTATCACATCATACCACCAGCCTATCAAATCACATCACCAGCCCATCATATCATACCACCAGCCTACCATATCATATCATCAACCTATCATATCATACCACCAGCCTATCATACCACATCTCCAGCACATCATATAATACCACCAGCCTATCGCATCGTACTACCAGCCTATCATACCACATCACCAGCATATCATACCACACATCTAACCTTTCATATCATACGGCCAGCCTATCAAACCACATCACCGGCCTATCATACCACACCTGCCTATCATATCATACCAACAGTTTATCATCCTGCACCAACAGCCTATCATACCATATCAATAGTTTATCATCCAAAACCACCAACCTATCAAGTCATTCCACTAACCCATCATATCATACCACCAGTTTACCATCATACACCACCAGCCTCTCATATCCTACCGCCAGCCTATCATATCATACCAACTGCCTATTATATCACATCACCACCTTATCATACCACACTTCCTACTTATCATATCATACCACGAGCCTATCATATACCACGAGCCTATTATACCATAACACCAGCCTATCATATCATACCACCAATCATTCATACCACATCACCAGCACATCATATCACACCACCACCCTATCATATCATACCACCAGCCTATCATACCACATCACCAGTCTAACATATGACACCTCAGGCCTATAATATCATACCACCAGCCTATCATACCACAACCACAGCATATCATACCAAACTGACAGCCTCTCATATCATACCACAAGTTTATAATCCTACATCAGCACCCTATCATATCATACCACAAGCCTATCAAATCATACCAACTGTCTATCATACGATATCACCATACTATAATACCATACCACCAGCCTGTCATACCATACCACCAGTTTATTATCATACACCACCTGCCAATCCTATCATACCATCAGCCGATCAAATCATAACACCAGCCTATCATATCATTCCACCAGCCTGACATATCATACCCTCAGCCTATCATATCATACCCTCAGCCTATCGTATCACATCGCCAGCCTATCATACCTCTCCAACAGACTATCAAAACACACCTCCATCTTATCAATCCACCCCAACAGTCTATCCAACCATACACCAACCAATCATACCACGCAACCAACCTGGTTAAAAACTCAGAACTGTTACTGTGGTGGCATATAGAAATAGTAGATATTCTCTACGTCTGATCAAAGTGCATATCATTATCCACGTCAGGATAACATTACATATCATTATCCACGTCAGGATGACAGTGTAAATCATTATCCAAGTCAGGATAATAGTGCATATCATAATTCACGTCAGGATAACAGAACATATCATTATCCACGTCAGGATAACAGCTATATCATAATCCACGTCAGCATAACAATACATATCATTTCCACGCCAATATAACATTACATATCATTATCCACGTAAAAATGAGTACATATCATTATCCACGTCAGAATAACGGTGTACATCATTATCCACGTCAGGATAACAGTTATATCATTATCCACGTCAGCATAACAATACATATCATTTCCACGCCAACATAACATTACATATCATTATCCACGTAAAAATGAGTACATATCATTATCCACGTCAGAATAACGGTGTATATCATTATCCACGTCAGGATAACATTACATATCATTATACACGTCAGAATAAGAGTACATATCATCATCCACGTCAGGATAACAGTGCATATCATTGTCCACGTCTGGATAACAGTATATATCATTATCCACGTCAGGATAGCATTACATATCATTGTTCACGTCAGGTAAACAGTACATATCATTATCCACGACATGATAACAGCGCTTATCATTATCCACGTCAGGACAAATTTACGTATCATTATCCACGTCAGGAAAACAGTACATATCATTATCCATGTCAGGATGACAGTGTATGTCATTATCCACGTCAGGATAACATTACATATCATTATCCACGTCAGAATAACAGTGTATATCATTATCCACGTCAGGATAACATTACATATTAGACACGTCAGAATAAGAGTACATATCATTATCCATGAGAGTTGGGGTGAGAGAGTATCATTAAATTTCAGGGAGAATAAAAAGATGTTCTGGAAGGAGGTAAATAAAGTGCTTAAGACAAGGGAGCAAATGGGAACTTCAGTGAAGGGCGCAAACGGGGAGGTGAAAACAAGTAGTGGTGATGTGAGGAGATGGAGTGAGTATTCTGAAGGTTTGTTGAATGTGTTTGATGATAGAATGGCAGATATAGGGTGTTTTGGTCGAGGTGGTGTGCAAAGTGAGAGGGTTAGGGAAAATTATTTGGTAAACAGAGAAGAGGTAGTAAAAGCTTTGCGGAAGATGAAAGCCGGCAAGGCAGCAGGTTTGGATGGTATTGCAGTGGAATTTATTAAAAAAGGGGGTGACTGTATTATTGACTGGTTGGTAAGGTTATTTAATGTATGTGTGACTCATGGTGAGGTGCCTGAGGATTGGCGGAATGCGTGCATAGTGCCATTGTACAAAGGCAAAGGGGATAAGAGTGAGTGCTCAAATTACAGAGGTATAAGTTTGTTGAGTATTCCTGGTAAATTATATGGGAGGGTATTGATTGAGAGGGTGAAGGCATGTACAGAGCATCAGATTGGGGAAGAGCAGTGTGGTTTCAGAAGTGGTAGAGGATGTGTGGATCAGGTGTTTGCTTTGAAGAATGTATGTGAGAAATACTTAGAAAAGCAAATGGATTTGTATGTAGCATTTATGGATCTGGAGAAGGCATATGATAGAGTTGATAGAGATGCTCTGTGGAAGGTATTAAGAATATATGGTGAGGGAGGCAAGTTGTTAGAAGCAGTGAAAAGTTTTTATCGAGGATGTAAGGCATGTGTACGTGTAGGAAGAGAGGAAAGTGATTGGTTCTCAGTGAATGCAGGTTTGCGGCAGGGGTGCGTGATGTCTCCATGGTTGTTTAATTTGTTTATGGATGGGGATGTTAAGGAGGCGAATGCAAGAGTTTTGGAAAGAGGGGCAAGTATGAAGTCTGTTGGGGATGAGAGAGAGCTTGGGAAGTGAGTCAGTTGTTGTTCGCTGATGATACAGCGCTGGTGGCTGATTCATGTGAGAAACTGCAGAAGCTGGTGACTGAGTTTGGTAAAGTGTGTGAAAGAAGAAAGTTAAGAGTAAATGTGAATAAGAGCAAGGTAATTAGGTACAGTAGGGTTGAGGGTCAAGTCAATTGAGAGGTGAGTTTGAATGGAGAAAAACTGGAGGAAGTAAAGTGTTTTAGATATCTGGGAGTGGATCTGGCAGCGGATGGAACCATGGAAGCGGAAGTGATCATAGGGTGGGGGGAGGGGGCGAAAATTCTGGGGGCCTTGAAGAATGTGTGGAAGTCGAGAACATTATCCCGGAAAGCAAAAATGGGTATGTTTGAAGGAATGGTGGTTCCAACAATGTTGTATGGTTGCGAGGTATCGGCTATGGATAGAGTTGTGCGCAGGAGGATGGATGTGCTGGAAATGAGACGTTTGAGGACAATGTGTGGTGTGAGGTGGTTTGATCGAGCAAGTAACGTAAGGGTAATAGAGATGTGTGGAAATAAAAAGAGCGTGGTTGAGAGAGCAGAAGAGGGTGTTTTGAAATGGTTTGGGCACATGGAGAGAATGAGTGGGGAAAGATTGACCAAGAGGATATATGTGTCGGAGGTGGAGGGAACGAGGAGAAGTGGGAGACCAAATTGGAGGTGGAAAGATAGAGTGAAAAAGATTTTGTGTGATCGGGGCCTGAACATGCAGGAGGGTGAAAGGAGGGCAAGGAATAGAGTGAATTGGATCGATGTGGTATACCGGGGTTGACGTGCTCTCAGTGGATTGAATCAGGGCATGTGAAGCGTCTGGGGTAAACCATGGAAAGCTGTGTAGGTATGTATATTTGCGTGTGTGGACGTATGTATATACATGAGTATGGGGGTGGGTTGGGCCATTTCTTTCGTCTGGTTCCTTGCGCTACCTCGCAATCGCGGGAGACAGCGACAAAAAAAAGATCATTATCCACGTCAGGATAACAGTGCATATCATTGTCCACGTCTGGATAACAGTATATATCATTATCCACGTCAGGATAGCATTACATATCACTATTCACGTCAGGTAAACAGTACATATCATCATCCACGTCCGGATAACAGCGCTCATCATTATCCACGTCAGGACAAATTTACGTATCATTATCCACGTCAGGAAAACAGTACATATCATTATCCTATGTCAGGATGACAGTGTATATCATTATGCACGTCAGGATAACATTACATATCATTATCCACGTCAGGCTGACAGTGCATATCATAATCCACGTCAGGATAACAGAACATATCATTATCCACGTCAGGATAGCAGTTATATCATTATCCACGTCAGCATAACAATACATATCATTTCCACGCCAACATAACATTACATATCATTATCCACGTAAAAATGAGTACATATCATTATCCATGTCAGAATAACAGTGTATATCATTATCCACGTCAGGATAACATTACATATCATTATCCACGTGAAAATGAGTACATACCATTATCCACGTCAGAATAACAGTGTATATCATTATCCACGTCACGATAACATTACATATCATTATACATGTCAGAATAAGAGTACATATCATTATCCACGTCAGGATAACAGTGCATATGATTGTCCACCTCTGGATAACAGTATATATCATTATCGGCGTCAGAATAAAAGTGCATATCATTATCCACGTCAGGATAACAGTACATATCATTATCCATGTCAGAATAACATTACATATCATTATCCACCTCAAGATAACAGTACATATCATTATCCACGTCACGATAACAGTATATATCATTATCCGCGTCAGGATAATAGTGCATATCATTATCCACGTCAGGATAACAGTATGTATCACTGTCCACGTCAGGATAACAGTATATATCATTATCCACGTCAGGATAACATTACATATTATACACGTCAGAATAAGAGTACATATCATAATCCACGTCAGGATAACAGTGCATATCATTGTCCACGTCTGAATAACAGTATATATCATTATCCGCGCCAGAATAAAAGTGTATATCATTATCCACGTCAGGATAACAGTACATATCATTATCCATGTCAGAATAACATTACATATCATTATCCACCTCAAGATAACAGTACATATCATTATCCACGTCACGATAACAGTATATATCATTATCCGCGGCAGGATAATAGTGCATATCATTATCCACGTCAGGATAACAGTATATATCACTGTCCACGTCAGGATAACAGTATATATCATTATCCACGTCAGAATAACAGTACATATCATTATCCACGACAGAATAAAATTATATATCATTGTCCAAGTCAAGATAACAGTACATACCATTATCCACGTGAGGATAACATTACATATCATCATCCACGTCAGCATAACAATACATATCATTTCCACGCCAACATAACATTACATATCATTATCCACGTCAAAATGAGTGTATATCATCATCCACGTCAGGATAAAAGTAATTATCATTATCCACGACAAGTTAGCATTACATATCATTATCCATGTCAGGACGACAGTGTATATCATTATCCAAGTAAGGATAATATTACATATCATTGTCCACGTCAAGATAACAGTACATATCATTATCCACGTCAGGATAACAATGCATATCATTATCCACTTCAGGATGCCAGTGTATATCATTATCACGTCAGGATAACAGTACATATCATTATCCACGTCAGGATAATATTACATATTATCCACGTCAGGATGACAGTGTACATCATTGTACACGTCAGGATAACAGTGTATATCATTATCCACGTCAGGATAAAAGTATATAATATAATCTACGTCAGGATAACAGTACATATCATTATCCACGTCAGGATAAAATAACATATCATTATCCACGTCAGGATAAGATTACATATCATTATCCACGTCAGCATAACATTACATATCATTATCCACGTCAAGATGACAGTGTATATCATTATCCACGTCAGGGTAACAGTGCATACCATTATCCACTTAAGGATAACATATCATATCATTATCCACGCCAGGATAACATTACACATCATTATCCACGTCAGGAAAACATTACATTTCATAATCCACGTCAAGATCACAGAGTATATCATTATCCACGTCAGGAGAACAGTGCATATCTTTATTCACGTCTGGATAACAATGTATATCATTATCCACGTCAGGAAAACAGTGCATATCTTTATTCACGTCTGGATAACAATGTATATCATTATCCACATCAAGACAACAGTAAATATCATTATTCACGTCAGAATGAAAGTGTTTATCATTATCCAGGTCAGGTTATGTGTATATCATTATCCACGGCAGGATAAAAGTACACATCATAATCCATGTCAAGATGACAGTGTACATCATTATCCACGTCAGGACAACAGTGTACATCTTTATCCACGTCAGGATAACATATCATATCATTATCCACGCCAGAATAACGGTACATATCATTATCCACGTCAGGATAACAGTGCAATGCATATCGAAAACCACGTAAGGATAACAGTACATATCATTATCCACGTCAGGATAACAGTTTATAACGATGTCCACGTCAGGATGACAGTGCATATCATTATCCACGTCAGGATGAAGGTGTATATCATTATCCACGTCAGGATAACAGTACATATCATTGTCCATGTCAGCATAGCAGTGCATATCATTAACCACGTTAGGATAACAGTGCATATAATCATCCACGTCAAGATAACAGTGAATATCATTATCCACGTCAGGATAACAATGTATATCATTATCCACGTCAGGATAACAATGTATATCATTATCCACGTCAGGATAACAATGCATATCATTGTCCACGTCAGGATAACAGCGCATATCATTATCCACGTCGGGGTAACTGTGTATATCAATGTCCAGGTCAGGATAACAGTGCATATCATTATCCACGTCAGGATGACAGTGTGTATCATTATCCACGTCAGCATAACACTGCATATCACTATCCACGTCAGGATAACAGTACATATCATTATCCACGTCAGGATAACAATGTATATCATTGTCCACGTCAGGATAACAGCGCATATCATTATCCACGTCAGGGTAACAGTTTATATCAATGGTCAGGTCAGGATAACAGCGCACATCATTATCCACGTCAGGATAACAGTACATATCATTATCCACGTCAGGATGACAGTGTATATCATTATCCACGTCAGGGTAACAGTGTATATCAATGTCCAGGTCAGGATAACAGTGCATATCATTATCCACGTCAGGATACCAGTATATATCATTATCCACGTCAGCATAACACTGCATATCACTATCCACGTCAGGATAACAGTACATAGCATAATCCACGTCAGGATGACAGTGTATATCATATGCACGTCGGTATAACAAGCATATCATTATACACGTCAGGATAACAGTGCATATCATTATCAATGTCAGGATAACAGTACATATCATTATCCACGTCAGGATGACAATGTATATCATCATCTACGTAAGGATAACAGTACATGTCGTTATCCACGTCAGGATAACAGTTTACATCATTATCCACGTCAGGATAACACTAGAAATGATTATCCAAGTCAAGAAACAGTGTACATCATTATCCACGTCAGGAAGACAGTGCATATCATTATCCACGTCGGGATAACAGTACATAATAATATCCACGTCAGAATAAAAGTACATATCATTATCCATGTAAGGATTGCAGTATATATCATTATCCACTTCAGGATAAAAGTGCATTTCATTATTCACGGCACAATAACTGTGCATATCATTATCCACGTCAGGATAACAGTGCATATCGTTATTCATGTCAGGAAAACAGTGTATATCATGATTTACCTCAGGATAACAGTGTCTATCATTATCCACGTCAGAATAACAGTGCATATCATTATGAACGTCAGGATAACAGTGCATATCATTATTCACTTCATGATAACAGTGTATATCATTATCCACGTCAGAAAAACAGTGCATATCATTATCCACGCCAGGATGGCTGTATATCATTATCCACGTCAGGATAACAGGTTATATCGTCATCCACGCCAGGATAACAGCGCATATTATCCACGTCAGGATGACAATACATATCATTATCCACGTTAGTATGACAGTGCATATTATTATCCACGTCAGGATAACAACACATATTATTGTCCACGTCAGGATAAGTGTATATCATTATCCACGTCAGGATAACAGCACATATCATTATCCACGTCAGGATAAGAGTACATATCATTATCCACGTCAGGATAACAATGTATATCATTATCAACGCCAGGATTACAGTGTATATCATTATCCAGGTCAGCATAACGGTGTATATCATTATGCACATCAGGATAGCAGTGCATATCATTATCCACGTCAGGATAACAGTTCATATCATTATCCATGTCAGGATAACAGTGCATATCATCATCCACGTCAGGATAACATTGCATACTATCCACGTCAGGATAACAGCAAATATCATTATCCAAGTCAGAATACCATTGTATATCATTATCCACGTCAGAATAACAGTGCATATCATTATCCACGTCAGGATAACAGTGCATATCATTATCCTTGTCAGGATAACAGTGCATATCATTATTCACCTCAGAATAACAGTGTCTATCATTATCCACGTCAGATTAACAGTACATATCATTATCTACGTCAGGACGACTGTGTATATCATCATCCACGTCAGGATAACAGTGTATATCATCATCCACGTCACGATAACAGCGCATATCATTAGTCACATCAGGATAACAGTACATATCATTAGCCACGTCAGGATAACAATACATATTATCCACATCAGGATAACAGTACATATCATTATCCACCTCAGGATAATAGTACTTATCATTATCCACCTCAGGATAACAATGTATATCATTATCCACGTCAGGATAACAGTGCATATTATCCACGTCATTATAACAGGGCATATCATCCACGTCAGGATGACTGTGTATATGATCATCCACGTCAGGATAACAGTGTATTACATTATCCACGTCAGGATAACAGTGCATATCATTAGTCACGTCAGGATAACAGTGCATATCATTATCAACGTCAGGATAACAGTGCATATCCCTATCCACGTCAGGATATCAGTGCATATCATTATCCACGTCAGGATAACAGTGCATATCATTGTCCACGTCAGGATGATATCACATATCATTATCCTCGTTAGGATGACAATGTATATCATTATCCACGTCAGGGTAAGTGTACATAATTATCCACGTCAGGATAAGAGCACATATCATTATCCACGTCAGGATGACAGTACATATCATTATCCACGTTACCATAACAATGAATATCATTATCCACGTCAGGTTAACAGTATATATATTATCATCCACATCAGGATAACAGTGTATATCATTATCCACGTCAGGTTATCAGTACATATCATTATTCACGTCAGGATAACAGTACATATCATTATCCACGTCAGGATGACAGTACATATCATTATCCACGTCAGGATAACAGTATATATATTATCATCCACATCAGGATAACAGTGTATATCATTATCCACATCAGGTTAACAGTACATATCATTATTCACGTCAGGATAACAGTACATATCATTATCCACGTCAGGATGACAGTACATATCATTATCCACGTCAGGATAACAGAGCATATCATTATCCAGTTCAGGATAACAGTACATATTATCCACTTCAGGATGACAGTGTATATCATAATCCACGTCAGGTTGACAGTGTATATCATTATCCACGTCAGGATAACAGTGTATATCATTATCCACGTTAGGATGACAGTGTATATCATTAGCCACGTCAGGATGACAGTGTATATCATTATTCACGTCAGGATAACAGTGCATATCATTATCCACGTCATGATAACAGTGCATATTATCCACGTCAGGAAAACAGTACATATCATTATCCACGTCAGGGTAACAGTACATATCATTATCTACGTCAGGATGACAGTGTGTATCATTATCCACTTCAGGATAACAGTGTATATCATTATCCACGTCAGGATTACATTGCATATCTTCTGAAACGTATTTGATAACCAGTGAGGGAGATAATCTCCTCCATTATCCCACCTCACACTCCCCAACACTTTCCAGTGATGACGATCATCCTATAGTGTGTGTGTCACGCTCCCTCACTACCCATGCGCTTCATGACCATGCCAGACGTATAACAAATGAAAGTCATTCGTTTATCTCACTTGGGAAGTCAAAAGTTTTGCCTGAAAATTAGATTTGGTTGAGTTGGTAGTCAATAAGATGAATATTCATAGAGCACCTCCTGTCTCTGTTTCCTCTGGGACTTGTCTGCTACATGGAGGATAATGAGAACATGAATAACATAAATACATTACACACACACACACACACACACACACACACACACACACACACACACACACACAAATGGATAGCTATGTGGCATATATGGATCTTAAGAAGACATATGATAGCGTTGATAGAGGTGCTTTATGGAAGGACTTAAAAATGTAGAGTGTGAGAGATATGCTGCTAGAAGCAATGAGAAGTTTACATAAGGATGTAAGGCTTGTGTACGAGTAGGAGGAGCTGAAAGTGAGTGGTTCTAAGTGAAGGTCGGTCTATGACAGAGGTGTGTGATGTCACCATGGATGTTTAATATGTATATGGATGAGGTAGTTAGGAAGGTAAATGCAAGATTTTTAGAAAGAGGGGCGAGATTGCAGTCTGTTGTGGCTGAGAGGGTATGGGAAGGGAGTCAGTTGATACAGCACTGATGGCTTATTCGAGGGAGAAACTAAAGAATTTGGTGACAGAGTTTGGAAAAGTGTGTGTGAGGAGAAAGTTGAGAGTAAATGTTGATAGAAGCAAGGTTATTAGGTTCAGCAGGGTGAGGGACACGTTAGTTTACATGTCAGTGTGAATGGAGGAAATCTGGAGGAAGTGAAGCATTCTAGATATCTAGGAGTGGATCTAGCGACAAATGAAACCATAGACTCGGAAGTGAGTCATGGGGTAGGGGAGCGAGCGAAGGTTCTGGGAGCGGTGAAAAGATGTGGAAAGTGATAACGTTATCTTGGAGAGCGAAAGTATTTATGTTTCAAGGAGCAGTAGTTCCAACAATAATATAGGGTTGTGAGTCATGGGTAATAGATAGGGTTGTGCGGAGGAGGGTGGATGTGTTGGAAATGAGATGTTTGAGGACAATATGTGGTGTGAGGTGGTTTGATCGAGTAAGTAATGAAAGGGTAAGAGAGATGTGTGAAAATAAAAAGTGTGGTTGAGAGAGCAGAAGAGGGTGTATTAAAATGGTTTGGACATATGAGAGAATGAGTGAGGAAATGTTGAAAAAGAGGATATGTGTCAGAGGTAGAGGGAACAAGGAGAAGCGGGAGATCAAATTAAAGGTGGAAGGATGGAGTGAAATTATTCTGAGCGATCGGGGCATGAACATGCAGGAGGGTGAAAGGCATACACGGAATAGAGTGAACTGTAACGATATGGTATACCGGGGTCGACTTGCTGTCATTGAAATGAACGAGGGCATATGAAGCGCCTGAGGTAAACAATGGAAAGGTCTGTGGGGCCTAGATGTGGTACATATGACAGAAAAAGATTGAGTGTGAGCGGATGTAGCCTTTCTCCGTCCTTTTCCTGGCGCTACTTCGCTGAGGTAGGTATTGGCAATGCTGTTTCCTGTGGTGCGGGGTAGCGCCGGGAATAGAAGGCAAGCAGATATGAATATATACATGTGCACGTGTATTTCTATGTAGTAAAAGCTTTGCAGAAGATGAAAGCCGGCAAGGCAGCGGCTTTCGATGCATTGCAGTGGAATCTATTAAAAAAGGAGGTGACTGTGTTGTTGACTGGTTGGTAAGGATATTTGATGTATGTATGACTCATGGTGAGGTGCCTGAGGATTGGCGGAATGCGTGCATAGTGCCATTGTACAAAGGCAAAGGGGATAAAGGTGTGTGCTCAAAGTACAGATGTATATGTTTGTTGATTATTCCTGGGAAATTTTATGGAAGGGCATTGATTGAGAGGGTGAAGGCATGTACAGAGCATCAGATTGGGGAAGAGCAGTGTGGTTTCAGAAGTGGTAGAGGATGTGTGGATCAGGGGTTTGCTTCAAAGAATGTATGTGAGAAATACTTAGAAAAGCAAATGGATTTGTATGTAGCATTTATGGATCTGGAGAAGGCATATGATACAGTTCGTAGAGATGCTCTGTGGAAGGTATTAAGAACATATGGTGTGGGAGGCAAGTTGTTAGAAGCAGTGAAAAGTTTTTATCGAGGATGTAAGGCATGTGTGCGAGTAGGAAGAGAGGAAAGTGATTGGTTCTCAGTGAATGTCGGTTTACGGCAGGGGTGCGTGATGTCTCCATGGTTGTTTGATTTGTTTATGGATGGGGTTATTAGGGAGGTGAATGCATGAGTTTGGAAAGAGGGGCAAGTAAGCAGTTCGTTGTGGATGAGAGAGCTTGGAAAGTGAGTCAGCTTTTGTTGGGTGATGATACAGCGCTGGTGGCTGATTCGGGTGAGAAACTGCAGAAGCTGGTGACTGAGTTTGGTAAAGCGTGTGAAAGAAGAAAGCTGAGAGTAAATGTGAATAAGAGCAAGGTTGTTAGGTACAGTAGGTTGAGGGACAAGTTAATTGAGAGGTAAGTTTCAAGGAGAAAAACTGGACGAAGTGAAGTGCTTTAGATATCTGGGAGTGGATTTGGCAGCGGATGGAACCATGGAAGCGGAAGTGAGTCATAGGGTGGGGGAGGGGGTGAAAGTTCTGGGAGCGTTGAAAAATGTGTGGAGGCGAGAACGTTATCTCGGAAAGCAAAAATGGGTATGTTTGAAGTAATGGTGGTTCCAACAATGTTATACGGTTGCGAGGCATGGGTTATAGATAGAGTTGTGCGGAGGAGGGTGGATGTGTTAGGAATGAGATACTTGAGGAAAATATGTGGTGTGAGGTGGTTTGGTCGAGTAAGTAATGAAAGGGTAAGAGAGATATGTGGCGATAAAAAGACTGTGGTTGAGAGAGCAGAAGAGGGTGTTTTGAAATGGTTTAGTCACATGGAGAGAATGAGTGAGGAAGGATTGAGAAAGAGGATATATGAGTCAGACGTGGAAGGAACGAGAAGTGTATGTATATATACGTATACGTTGAAATGTATAGGTATGTATGAGTGCGTGTGGACGTGTATTTATATACATGTGTATGTGGGTGGGTTTGGGCATTCTTCACGTTTTCTTGCACTCCCGTGTCAGCGAGGTAGCGCAAGAAATAGAAGAAAAAATGGCCCAACCTACCCACATACATATGCATATACATACACGTCCACGTACGCACATACACATACCTATTAATTTCAACGTATACATATATATACATGCACAGACATATACATTTATACACATGTACATAATTCATACCTGCTGCCTTTATTCATTCTCGTCGCCACCCCGCCACACATGAAATGACAACCCCCTACCCCCGCCTGCACGCGAGGAAGCGCTAGGAAAAGACAACAAAGGCCACATTCGCTCACACTCAGTCTCTAGCTATCATATATAAAGCTCCCTTTCCACATCCACGCCCCACAAAACTTTCCATGGTTTACCCCAGACGCTTCACATGCCCTGGGTCAATCCATTGACAACACGTCGACCCCGGTATACCACATCGTTCTAATTCACTCTATTCCTTGCACGCCTTTCACCCTCCTGCATGTTCAGGCCCCGATCACTCAAATTCTTTTTCACTCCATCTTTGCACCTCCAATTTGGTCTCCCACTTCTCCTCGTTCCCTCCACCTCTAACACATATCCTCTTGGTCATTCTTTCCTCACTCATTCTCTCCATGTGACCAAACCATTTCAAAACACCCTCTTCTTCTCTCTCAACCACACTCTTTTCATAGCCACACATCTCTCTAACCCTTTCATTACTTACTCGATCAAACCACCTCACACCACGTATTGTCCTCAAACATCTCATTTCCAGCACATTCTCCCACCTCTGCACAACTCTGCCTATAGGCCATGACATGCCTCGCGCCATATAACATTACTTGGAACAACTATTCCTTCAAACATACCCATTTTTGCTTTCCGAGATAATGTTCTCACCTTCCACACATTTTTCAACGCCCCTAGAACTTTCGCCCCCTCCCCCACCCTGTGACTCACTTCTGCTTCCATGGTTCCATCCGCTGCCAAATCCACTCCCAGATATCTAAAACACTTCACTTCCAGTTTTTCTCTAGTCAAACTTATCTCCCAGTTGACTTGTCCCTCAACCCTACTGTATCTAGTAACCTTGCTCTTATTCACATTTACTCTCAGCTTTCTTCTTTCACACAATTTACCAAACTCAGTCACCATTTTCTGCAGTTTCTCACGTGAATCAGCCACCAGCGCTGTATCATCAGCGAACAACAACTGACACTTCCCAAGCTCTCTCATCCACAAAGAACTGCATACTTGCCCATCTTTCCTAAACTCTTGCATTCACCTCCCTAACAACCCCATCCATAAACAAATTAAACAACCATGGAGACATCACACACCCCTGCATTAAACCGACATTCACTGAGAGACCATTCACTTTCCTCTCTTCCCACTCGCACATATGCCTTACATCCCCGATAAAATCTTTTCATTGCCTCTAACAACTTGCCTTCCACACCATATATTCGTAATACTTTCCACAAAGCATCTCTATCAACTCTATCATATACGTTCTCCAGATCCATAAATGCTACATACAAATCCATTTGATTTTCTAAGTATTTCTCACATACATTTTTCAAAGCCCAACCCCTGATCCACATATCCTCCACCACTTCTAAAACCACACTGCTCTTCCCCAATCTGATGCTCTGTGCATGCCTTCCCTCTCTCAATCAATACCCTCCCATATAATTTACCAGGAATACTCAACAAAATTATACCTCTGTAATTTGACCACCCCTTTGCCTTTGTACAATGGCACCATACAAGCATTCCGCCAATCCTCAGGCACTGCACCATTAGTCATACATACATTAAATAATCTTACCAACCAGTCAACAATACAGTCACCCCCTTTTTTAATAAATTCCCCTGTAATACCATCCAAACCCGCTGCCTTACCGGTTTTCATCTTCCGCAAAGCTTTTACTACCTTTTCTCTGTTTACCTAATCATTTTCCCTAACCCTCTCACTTCGCACACCGCCTCAACCAAAACATCTGCCACTCTATCATCTAACACATTCAACAAACCTTCAAAATACTCACTCCATCTCCTTCTCACATCACCACTACTTCTTATCACCTCCCCATTAGCCCCCTTCACTGAAGTCCCCATTTGTTCTCTTGTCTTACGCACTTTATTTACCTCCTTCCAAAACATCCTTTTATTCTCCCTATAATTCAATGATACTCTCTCACCCCAACTCTCATTTGCCCTCTTTTTCACCTCTTGCACCTTTCTCTTGACCTCCTGCCTCTTTCTTTTATACATCTCCCACTCATTTGCATTATTTCCATGCAAAACTCGTTCAAATGCCTCTCTCTTCTCTTTCACTAATACTCTTACTTCTTCATCCCACCACTCACTACCCTTTCTAATCTGCCCACCTCCCACGTTTCTCATGCCAGAAGCATCTTTTGCGCAAGTCATCACTGCTTCCCTAAATACATCCCATTCCTCCCCCACTCCCCTTACGTTCTTTGCTCTCACCTTTCTCCATTCTACACTCAGTCTCTCCTGGCACTTCCTCACACAAATCTCCTTCCCAAGCTCACTAACTCTCACCACTCTCTTCACCCCAACATTCACTCTTCTTTTCTGAAAACCTCTACAAATCTTCACCTTCGCCTCCGCAAGATAATGATCAGACATCCCTCCAGTTCCACCTCTCAGCACATTAACATCCTAAAGTCTCTCTTTCGCGCGGCTATCAATTAATACGTGATCCACTAACGCTCTCTGGCCATCTCTCCTACTTACATACGTATACTTATGTATATCTCTCTTTTTAAACTAGGTATTCCCAATCACCAGTCCTTTTGCAGCACACAAATCTACAAGGTTTTCACCATTTCCATTAGAACACTGAATACCCCATTTACACCAATTATTCCCTCAATGCTACATCACTCACCTTTGCATTCAAATCACCCATTACTATAACCCGGCCTCGTGCATCAAAACTACTAACACACTCACACAGCTGCTCCCAAAACAATCGCCTCTCATGATCTTTCTTCTCATGCCCAGGTGCATATGTGCCAATAATCACCCATCTCTCTCCATCCACTTTCAGTTTTACCCATATCAATCTAGATTTTACTTTCTTACACTCTTTCACATACTCCCACCACTCCTGTTTCAGGAGTAGTGCTACTCCTTCCCTTGCTCTTGTCCTCTCACCAACCCCTGACTTTACTCCCAAAAGATTCCCAAACCACTCTTCCCCTTTACCCTTGAGCTTCGTTTCACTCAGAGCCAAAACATCCAGGTTCCTTTCCTCAAACACACTACCTATCTTTCTAATTTCCTCATCTTCGTTACTTTCACACACATTTAGACACCCCAATCAGAGCCTTCGAGGAGGAGGATTTTCCCCACCTCTCTCTTCTCTTTCACTAATAATCTTACTTCTCCATCCCACCACTCACTACCCGTTCTAATCTGCCCACCTCCCACGCTTCTCACGACACAAGCATATATATATATATATATATATATATATATATATATATATATATATATATATATATATATATATATATATATATATATATATATATATATATATATATATATATATATATATTTTTTATACTTTGTCGCTGTCTCCCGCGTTTGCGAGGTAGCGCAAGGAAACAGACGAAAGAAATGGCCCAACCCCCCCCCCCCATACACATGTATATACATACGTCCACACACGCAAATATACATACCTACACAGCTTTCCATGGTTTACCCCAGACGCTTCACATGCCTTGATTCAATCCACTGACAGCACGTCAACCCCGGTATACCACATCGCTCCAATTCACTCTATTCCTTGCCCTCCTTTCACCCTCCTGCATGTTCAGGCCCCGATCACACAAAATCTTTTTCACTCCATCTTTCCACCTCCAATTTGGTCTCCCTCTTCTCCTCGTTCCCTCCACCTCCGACACATATATCCTCTTGGTCAATCTTTCCTCACTCATTCTCTCCATGTGCCCAAACCACTTCAAAACACCCTCTTCTGCTCTCTCAACCACGCTCTTTCTATTTCCACACATCTCTCTTACCCTTACGTTACTCACTCGATCAAACCACCTCACACCACACATTGTCCTCAAACATCTCATTTCCAGCACATCCATCCTCCTGCGCACAACTCTATCCATAGCCCACGCCTCGCAACCATACAACATTGTTGGAACCACTATTCCTTCAAACATACCCATTTTTGCTTTCCGAGATAATGTTCTCGACTTCCACACATTCTTCAAGGCTCCCAGAATTTTCGCCCCCTCCCCCACCCTATGATCCACTTCCGCTTCCATGGTTCCATCCGCTGCCAGATCCACTCCCAGATATCTAAAACACTTCACTTCCTCCAGTTTTTCTCCATTCAAACTCACCTCCCAATTGACTTGACCCTCAACCCTACTGTACCTAATAACCTTGCTCTTATTCACATTTACTCTTAACTTTCTTCTTCCACACACTTTACCAAACTCAGTCACCAGCTTCTGCAGTTTCTCACATGAATCAGCCACCAGCGCTGTATCATCAGCGAACAACAACTGACTCACTTCCCATGCTCTCTCATCCCCAACAGACTTCATACTTGCCCCTCTTTCCAAAACTCTTGCATTTACCTCCCTAACAACCCCATCCATAAACAAATTAAACAACCATGGAGACATCACACACCCCTGCCGCAAACCTACATTCACTGAGAACCAATCACTTTCCTCTCTTCCTACACGTACACATGCCTTACATCCTCGATAAAAACTTTTCACTGCTTCTAACAACTTTCCTCCCACACCATATATTCTTAATACCTTCCACAGAGCATCTCTATCAACTCTATCATATGCCTTCTCCAGATCCATAAATGCTACATACAAATCCATTTGCTTTTCTAAGTATTTCTCACATCCATTCTTCAAAGCAAACACCTGATCCACACATCCTCTACCACTTCTGAAACCACACTGCTCTTCCCCAATCTGATGCTCTGTACATGCCTTCACCCTCTCAATCAATACCCTCCCATATAATTTACCAGGAATACTCAACAAACTTATACCTCTGTAATTTGAGCACTCACTCTTATCCCCTTTGCCTTTGTACAATGGCACTATGCACGCATTCCGCCAATCATCAGGCACCTCACCATGAGTCATACATACATTAAATAACCTTACCAACCAGTCAACAATACAGTCACCCCCTTTTTTAATAAATTCCACTGCAATACCATCCAAACCTGCTGCCTTGCCGGCTTTCATCTTCCGCAAAGCTTTCACTACCTCTTCTCTGTTTACCAAATCATTTTCCCTAACCCTCTCACTTTGCACACCACCTCGACCAAAACACCCTATATCTGCCACTCTATCATCAAACACATTCAACAAACCTTCAAAATACTCACTCCATCTCCTTCTCACATCACCACTACTTGTTTTCACCTCCCCATTTGCGCCCTTCACTGAAGTTCCCATTTGCTCCCTTGTCTTACGCACTTTATTTACCTCCTTCCAGAACATCTTTTTATTCTCCCTAAAATTTAATGATACTCTCTCACCCCAACTCTCATTTGCCCTTTTTTTCACCTCTTGCACCTTTCTCTTGACCTCCTGTCTCTTTCTTTTATACATCTCCCACTCAATTGCATTTTTTCCCTGCAAAAATCGTCCAAATGCCTCTCTCTTCTCTTTCACTAATACTCTTACTTCTTCATCCCACCACTCACTACCCTTTCTAATCAACCCACCTCCCACTCTTCTCATGCCACAAGCATCTTTTGCGCAATCCATCACTGATTCCCTAAATACATCCCATTCCTCCCCCACTCCCCTTACTTCCATTGTTCTCACCTTTTTCCATTCTGTACTCAGTCTCTCCTGGTACTTCCTCACACAGGTCTCCTTCCCAAGCTCACTTACTCTCACCACCCTCTTCACCCCAACATTCACTCTTCTTTTCTGAAAACCCATACAAATCTTCACCTTAGCCTCCACAAGATAATGATCAGACATCCCTCCAGTTGCACCTCTCAGCACATTAACATCCAAAAGTCTCTCTTTCGCACGCCTGTCAATTAACACGTAATCCAATAACGCTCTCTGGCCATCTCTCCTACTTACATAAGTATACTTATATATATATATATATATATATATATATATATATATATATATATATATATATATATATATATATATATATATATATATACATATATTTTTTTTTTTTTGCTTTGTCGCTGTCTCCCGCGTTTGCGAGGTAGCGCAAGGAAACAGACGAAAGAAATGGCCCAACCCACCCCCATACACATGTATATACATACACGTCCACACACGCAAATATACGTACCTATACATCTCAATGTACACATATATATACACACACACAGACACATACATATATACTCATGTACATAATTCATACTGTCTGCCTTTATTCATTCCCATCGCCACATCGCCACACATAGAATAACAGCCCCCTCCCCCCTCATGTGTGCGAGGTAGCGCTAGGAAAAGACAACAAAGGCCCCATTCGTTCACACTCAGTCTCTAGCTGTCATGTAATAATGCACCGAAACCACAGCACCCTTTCCACATCCAGGCCCCACAGAACTTTCCATGGTTTACCCCAGACGCTTCACATGCCCTGGTTCAATCCATTGACAGCACGTCGACCCCGGTATACCACATCATTCCAATTCATTCTACTCCTTGCACGCCTTTCACCCTCCTGCATGTTCAGGCCCCAATCACTCAAAATCTTTTTCACTTCATCTTTCCACCTCCAATTTGGTCTCCCACTTCTCCTCGTTCCCCCCACCTCCGACACATATATCCTCTTGGTCACTCTTTCCTCACTCATTCTCTCCTTGTGACCAAACCATTTCAAAACACCCTCTTCTGCTCTCTCAACCACACTCATTTCATTTCCACACATCTCTCTTACCCTTACATTACTTACTCGATCAAACCACCTCACACCACATATTGTCCGCAAACATCTCACCTCCAGCACATCCACCCTCCTGCGCACAACTCTATCAATAGCCCACGCCTCACAACCATACAACATTGTTGGAACCACTATTCCCTCAAACATACCCATTTTTGCTTTCCGAGATAATGTTCTCAACTTCCAAACATTCCTCAAGGCATCAGATTGGGTAAGAGCAGTGTGGTTTCAGAAGTGGTAGAGGATGTGTGGATCAGGTGTTTGCTTTGAAGAAAGTATGTTTGAAATACTTAGAAAAGCAAATGGATTTGTATGTAGCATTTATGGATCTGAAAAAGTCATATGATAAGCGTTGATAGAGATGCTCTGTGGAAGGTATTAAAGATATATGGTGTGGGAGGAAAGTTGTTAGAAGCAGTGAAAAGCTTTTATCGAGGATGTGAGGCATGTGTACGTGTAGGAAGAGAGGAAAGTGATTGGTTCTCAGTGAATGTTGGTTTGCGGCAGGGGTGTGTGATGTCTCCATGGTTGTTTAATTTGTTTATGGATGGGGTTGTTAGGGAGGTGAATGCAAGAGTTTTGGAAAGAGGGGCAAGTATGCAGTCTGTTGTGGATGAGAGAGCTTGGGAAGTGAGTCAGTTGTTGTTCGCTGATGATACAGCGCTGGTGGCTGATTCATGTGAGAAACTGCAGAAGCTGGTGACTGAGTTTGATAAAGTGTGTGAAAGAAGAAAGCTGAGAGTAAATGTGAATAAGAGCAAGGTTATTAGGTACGGTAGGGTTGAGGGACAAGACAATTAGGAGGTAAATTTGAATGGAGAAAAACTGGAGGAAGTAAAGTGATTTAGATATCTGGGAGTGGATTTGGCAGCGGATCGAACCATGGAAGCGGAAGTGAATCATAGGGTGGGGGAGGGGGCGAAAGTTCTGTGAGCGTTAAAGAATGTGTGGAAGTCGAGAACATTATCTCGGAAAGCAAAAATGGGTATGTTTGAAGGAATAGTGATTCCATCATTGTTATATGGTTGCGAGGCGTGGACTATAGATAGAGTTGTGCGCAGGAGGGTGGATGTGCTGGAAATGAGATGTTCGAGGACAATATGTGGTGTGAGGTGGTTTGATCGAGTAAGAAGTAATAGGGTAAGAGAGATGTGTGGTAATAAAAAGAGTGTGGTTGAAAGTGCAGAAGAGGGTGTTTTGAAGTGGTTTGGTCACATGGAGAGAATGAGTGAGGAAAGATTGACCAAGAGGATATATGTGTCAGAAGTGGAGGGAACGAGAAGTGGAAGACCAAATTGGAGGTGGCAAGATGGAGTGAAAAAGATTTTGAGCGATTGGGGCCTGAACATGCAGGAGGGTGAAGGCATGCAAGGAATAGAATGAATTGGAACGATGTGGTATATCCGGGTCGACGTGTTGTCAATGGATTGAACCACGGCATGTGAAGCGCCTGGGGTAAACCATGGAAAGTTCTGTGGGGCCTGAATCTGGAAAGGGAGATGTGGTTTTGGTGCATTATGCATGACAGCTAGAGACTGAGTGTGAACGAATGGGGCCTTTGTTGTCTTTTCCTAGCGCTACCTCGCGCACATTCGGGTGGAGGGGGTTGCTATTTCATGTGTGGCGGGATGGCGATGGGAATGAATAAAGGCAGACAGTATGAATTATGTACATGTGTATATATGTATATGCCTGTGTGTGTATATATATGTATACGTTGAGATTTATAGGTATGTATATTTGCGTGTGTGGAAGTGTATATATAAACATGTGTATGTGGATGGGTTGGGGAAATGAAACACGATAAGTTCCCAAGTGCACTTTCGTGTAATAATGACATCATCAGGTGAGACACAAGAGAGAAATATAACAGTCAGTTGATATACAACGAAGAGACGTAGCTAGGACGCCATTTGGAATGCATGTGATTGTCCAAGACAGACAAGGAGCGTATCATAGACTTATTATGTTGGCAAAAAGGTAGCTTGTTCGCAAATTTTATTAACAATTTAGTTATCCAATTTGTATAGACCTTCACTA
Source organism: Panulirus ornatus (assembly GCF_036320965.1). NCBI lineage: Eukaryota > Metazoa > Arthropoda > Malacostraca > Decapoda > Palinuridae > Panulirus > Panulirus ornatus. Next base: position 15,286,206 of record NC_092249.1, on the reverse strand, counting down.
ATATTAAGGTTATAATTCTTTGTGTATTTGATAATAGAATTCAATGATATTTCTCGTTGCACTTGAGTTGGAGTTAATAACCGAGATGGTATTACTCCAGTCAATACAATGATCATAGTTTTTATCGTGATTAAACAAGGCATTTGATTCTTGTCCTGTTCTTATACTATATATATGTTGCTTAAGTCTAACAGAAAGATCCTTACCAGTCTGCCCAACATAAAACTCATCACAATTTCTACAAGGCACTTTATAAATGCACCCAGGAGAAATTTCTAGTGAGTTCCTGATTAAGATATTCTTTATAGTATTATTGTTGCTGAAGGAAACTTTTTCATTAAAAGATTTGAGCAACATGGGAATTAAAGTAAGATTATTATTAAAAGGTAGAACTAAAAGATTCTTAGTGTCAGTGGTTGGTAAAGTAAGATTATTATTAAAAGGTAGAACTAAAAGATTCTTGGTGTCCGTGGTTGGTTTGGGCTCAACTCTATAAAATGACTTGCTAACTTAAGGGATTTATCAATGAAAGATCTAGGGTAATTTAACTTAGATCCAATCGAATTATTCATGTAAAATGCATGATCTTTTAAATGATGGCACATGTTTTAATCTCAGTAAGAATCCCCTAGAAGTAGTTAATTCCTATTTCAATAAAGAACTGAAGTTGTTGTTGAAAGTTAATGGTTCTCTTACTAAAAGTTTGCCATCTTTATCCCCTTCGTTATCATATATGTATGGACTTATCAAAACACATAAACAAAATCTTCCAGCAAAACCTATAGTGAGTTCAGGCGGCTCCATCACATATAAATTGTCTAAGTGATCAGTTTCTTTATTAAGCCCTTCAGTGCGTAAGATATCAGATTCTGATATCATGAACAATGTAGATTTAGTCAACAAGCTTAACAATATCAGTGTTGATTTTGATTTCAAAATCGTTAGCTTTGACTTTTCCTCACTTTTCACAAAAGTTCCAGTTGATGATTTTAGAATATTCATCTGATGTTTTGGATGATATTCATTTACCTGTTTCAAAGTCTGTCTTCTATGAACTAATAAAATTGTGTATAAAAGACTGTATTTCAATGCAATGGAGATTATTATGCTCAAAAATTTGGTATGGCAATGGGTAACCCTCTTTCACCTGTACTAAGTAATCTTTATATGGAATTTTTTTAAACAAATTTACTAAACGATGTCTCACCTTCTAATGCAATTTGGTATAGGTATGTATATGATGTTCTTTGTGTTTGGCCAACAAATGAAAATCTACAAACATTTCTTCCTTTACTTAACAGTTTAGTACCTTCCATCAAATTCATTGTAGAAAATGAAAGTAAAGGTATGTTACCATTTTTAGATTGCATGATCCATAGGGAAGGAAACAGGTTTAAGTTTAGCATATACAGAAAACCTACCAATGTATGCTCATATATCCACTATTACTCATCTCAACATGACAGTTGAATTATAATCATTTCAATCTGTGTTCCTTAAGGCATTACGTATTTGCAGTCCAGAGTTTATTGATGATGAGTTTTAAAAGATATATTCTATTGGATCTAAGTTAAAGTACCCTAGATCTTTCATTGATAAATCCCTTAAGTTAGCAAAGAAATCATTTTATAGAGTTGAGCCCAAACCTCCCATTGACACCAAGAATCTTTTAGTTCTCACTTTTAACATTAATTTTACTTTACTTCCCATGTTACTTAAATCCTTTAATGTAAATGTTGCCTTCAGCAACAATAATACTATAAAGAATATTTCAATCAGGAACTCACGAGAATATTCTCCTGGGTGCATTTATAAAGTGCCGTGTAGAAATTGTGAAAAGTTTTATGTTGAGATGATTTGTCAAGGATCTTTCTGTTAGACTTAAGCAACATAGATATAGTATAAGACTAAGACAAGAATCAAATGCCAAGTTTAATCACATTAAAAACTATGATCACTGTATTGAGTGTAGTAATACCATATCAGTTATTAACTCCAACTCCAGTACGACAAGAAATATCACTGAATCTTCTGTTATTAGATACACAAAGAATTATAACCTTAATAGTAGTGAAGGTTCACACAAATTGCATAACTATATTTTGACAAAATTTGTAAACAATGCACTTTCTTGTCCACATAATAAGTTGATGATACGCTCGTTGTCTGCCTTAGACAATCACATGTTTACCAAATGGCGTCCTAGCTACGTCTCTTCGTTGTATATCAATTGACTTATATTTCTCTCTTGTGTCTCCTCTGATGATATGATTATTACAGGAAAGTTGCACTTGGCAACTAATCGTGTTTCAGTTTTCCCCGTGGACTCATAGGAATATACTTGATCACGCACAAAATCGTTAACCTTTCCAATATCTATATTTGTTTATTATACTTTGACGCTGTCTCCCGCGTTAGCGAGATATCGCAAGGAAACAGACAAAAGAAAGGCCCAACCCACCCACATACACATGTATATACATAAAAGCCCACACACGCACATATACATATCTATAGATTTCAACGTATAAATACACGCCCACACACGCACATATACATATCTATACATTTCAACGTATACTTACATATACATACACACACATATACATGTATACATATGTACATATTCATACAAGCTGCCTTCATCCATTCTCGCCGCCAGCCCGCCACACATGAAATGACAACCCCCTCCCCTAGCGTGCGCGCGAGGTAGCGCTAGAAAAAGACAACAAAGGCCACATTCGTTCACACTCAGTCTCTAGCTGTCATGTATAATGCACCGAAACCACAGCTCCCTTTCCACACCCAGGTCCCACAAAACTTTCCATGGTTGACCACACACGCTTCATATACTCTGGCTCAATCCATTGACAGCAGGTCGACCCCGGTATAGCTGATCGTTCAAATTCGCTCTATTCCTTGCATGCCTTTCACCCTCATGTTTGTTCAGGCCCCGATCGCTCAAAATCTTCACTCCATCCTTCCACCTCCAATTTGGTTTCCCACTTCTCCTCGTTCCCTCCACCCTTGACATATATCCTCTTTGTTAATATTTCCTCACTCATTCTCTCCATGTGACCAAACCATTTGAATACACCCTCTTCTGCTCTTTCAACCACGCTCTATTTATTACCACACATCTCTCTTACCCTTTCATTACTTACTCGATCAAATCACCTAACAGCACAAATTACTCTCAAACATATTATTTCAAACACATCCAGCCTCCTCCGCAAAACCCTATCTGTCGCCCATGGCTCACAACCTAATAAAATTGTTGGAACCACGCTTCCTTCAAACATACCCCTTCTTGCCTTCTACACATTCTTCAACGGTCTCAGAACGTTTGCCCCCTCCCCAGCCTGTGACTCACTTCCGTTTCCATAGTTCCATCCGCTGCCAAATCCACTCCCACATATCTAAGACATGTCACTTCCTCCAATTTTTCTCCGTTCAAACTTACCTTTCAGTTGACTTGTCCCTCAACCCTACTAAACCTAATAACCTTGTTCATATTCACATTTACTCTCAGCTTCCTTCTTTCACACATTTTACCAGACTCAGTTACCAACTTCTGCAGTTTCTCACCCGAATCAGCCACCAGCGCTGTATCATCAGCGAACAACAACTGACTCACTTCCCAAACCCTCTCATACGCAACAGTCTCCATACTTAACCCTCTCTCTAAAACTCGATGTTGATGGAGTCAGGGGTGTTGATGGAGTCAGGAGTGCTGATGGAGTGAGAGGTGTTCATGGAGTCAGGGATATTAATGGAGTCAGGGATATTGATGGAGTCAATGGTGCTGATGGAGTCAGGAAAGTTGATGGAGTCAGGGATGTTCATGGAGTCCAGGATGGTGATGGAGTCAGGGGTGCTGATGTAGTCAAGTGTGTTGATGGAGTCAGGGGTATTGATGGAGTCAGGAATGTTGATGGAGTCAGAGGTGTTCATGGAGTAAGGGGTGTTGATGGAGTCAGGGAAGTTGATGGAGTCAGGAATGTTGATGGAGTCATGTCTGTTCATGGAGTCTGGGGTGTTGATGGAGTCAGGGAAGTTGATGGAGTCAGGGGTGTTGATGGAGTCAGGGAAGTTGATGGAGTCAGGGGTGTTGATGGAGTCAGGGAAGTTGATGGAGTCAGGGGTGTTGATGGAGTCAGGGAAGTTGATGGAGTCAGGGGTGTTGATGGAGTCAGGGGTGTTGACGGAGTCAGGGATGTTGATGGAGTCAGGGGTGTTGACGGAGTCAGGGATGTTGATGGAGTCAGGGATGTTGAAGGAGTCAGGGGTGTTGATGGAGTCAGGGAAGTTGATGGAGTCAGGGGTGTTGATGGAGTCAGGGAAGTTGATGGAGTCAGGGGTGTTGATGGAGTCAGGGAAGTTGATGGAGTCAGGGATGTTGAAGGAGTCAGGGGTGTTGACGGAGTCAGGGATGTTGATGGAGTCAGGGATGTTGATGGAGTCAGGGATGTTGATGGAGTCAGGGGTGTTGACGGAGTCAGGGATGTTGATGGAGTCTGGGGTGTTGACGGAGTCAGGGATGTTGATGGAGTCAGGGATGTTGATGGAGTCAGGGATGTTGAAGGAGCCAGGGGTGTTGACGGAGTCAGGGATGTTGATGAAGTCAGGGATGTTGATGGAGTCAGGGGTGTTGATGGAGCCATGGGAGATGATGGAGTCAGGAATGATGATGGAGTCAGTAATGTTTATGGAGTAAGGGATGTTGATGGAGTCAGGGATGTTGATGGAGTCAAGGGTGTTGATGGAGTCAGGGATGTTGATGGAGTCAGGGATGATGGAGTCAGGGATGTTGATGGAGTCAGGGATGTTGATGGAGTCAGGGATGTTGATGGAGTCAAGGGTGTTGATGGAGTCAGGGATGTTGATGGAGTCAAGGGTGTTGATGGAGTCAGGGATGTTGAAGGAGTCAGGGGTGTGGATGGAGTCAGGGATGTTGAAGGAGTCAGGGGTGTGGATGGAGTCAGGGATGTTGAAGGAGTCAGAGGTGTTGATGGAGTCAGGGATGTTGATGGAGTCAAGGGTGTTGATGGAGTCAGGGATGTTGATGGAGTCAAGGGTGTTGATGGAGTCAGGGATGTTGATGGAGTCAAGGGTGTTGATGGAGTCAGGGATGTTGAAGGAGTTGGGTGTTGATGGAGTCAGGGATGTTGAAGGAGTCAAGGGTGTTGATGGAGTCAGGGATGTTGAAGGAGTTGGGTGTTGATGGAGGCAGGGATGTTGAAGGAGTCAGGGGTGTTGATGGAGTCAAGGGTGTTGATGGAGTCAGGGATGTTGATGAAGTCAGGGATGTTGATGGAGTTAGGGGTGTTGATGGAGTCAGGGATGTTGATGGAGTCAGGGGTGTTGATGGAGTCAGGAGTGTTGATGGAGTCAGGGGTGTTGAAGGAGTCAGGGGTGTGGATGGAGTCAGGGATGTTGATGGAATCAGGGATGTTGATGAAGTCAGGGATGTTGATGGAGTTAGGGGTGTTGATGGAGTCAGGGATGTTGAAGGAGTCAGGGGTGTTGATGGAGTCAGGGATGTTGATGGAGTCAGGGGTGTTGATGGAGTCAGGGATGTTGAAGGAGTCAGGGGTGTGGATGGAGTCAGGGATGTTGATGGAGTCAGGGGTGTTGATGGAGTCAGAGATGTTGAAGGAGTCAGGGCTATTGATGGAGTCAGGGATGTTGAAGGAGTTAGAGGTGTTGATGGAGTCAGGGATGTTGATGGAGCCAGAGGTGCTGCTAGAGTCAGGGATGTTTAAGGCGCCAGTGATGTTCTTGAGTCAGTGATGTTGATTGAGTCAGTGATGTTGATTGAGTCAGGGGTGTTGATGGAGTCAGGGATGTTGATGGAGTCAGGGATGTTGATGGAGTCATGGGTGATGATGTTGTTATGGATGTTGATGGAGTCAGGGATGTTGATGGAATAAGGGTGTTGATGGAGCCAGGGATGTTGATGGAGTCAGGGATGTTGATGGAAGACAGCGACAAAGCAAAATAAATAAATATATATATATATATATATATATATATATATATATATATATATATATATATATATATATATATATATATATATATATATATATATATATATATATGTATGTATATACATATATTGTCCCTGGGGATAGGGGAGAAAGAATACTTCCCACGTATTCCTTACGTGTCGTAGAAGGCGACTAAAGGGGAGGGAGCGGGTGGATAGAAATCCTCCCCTCTCGTTTTTATTTTTTTTAATTTTCCAAAAGAAGGAACAGAGAACGGGGACCAAATGAGGATATTCCCTCAAAGGCCCAGTCCTCTGTTCTTAACGCTACCTCGCTAACTCGGGAAATGGCGAATACAATGAAAGAAAGATATATATAAGGGGAGTGGGGGAGGAACGGGATGTATTTAGGGAATCAGTGATGGATTGCGCAAAAGATGCTTGTGGCATGAGAAGAGTGGGAGGTGGGTTGATTAGAAAGGGTAGTGAGTGGTGGGATGAAGAAGTAAGAGTATTAGTGAAAGAGAAGAGAGAGGCATTTGGACGATTTTTGCAGGGAAAAAATGCAATTGAGTGGGAGATATATAAAAGAAAGAGACAGGAGGTCAAGAGAAAGGTGCAAGAGGTGAAAAAAAGGGCAAATGAGAGTTGGGGTGAGAGAGTATCATTAAATTTTAGGGAGAATAAAAAAATGTTCTGGAAGGAGGTAAATAAAGTGCGTAAGACAAGGGAGCAAATGGGAACTTCAGTGAAGGGCGCAAATGGGAGGTGATAACAAGTAGTGGTGATGTGAGAAGGAGATGGAGTGAGTATTCTGAAGGTTTGTTGAATGTGTTTGATGATAGAGTGGCAGATATAGGGTGTTTTGGTAGAGGTGGTGTGCAAAGTGAGAGGGTTAGGGAAAATGATTTGGTAAACAGAGAAGAGGTAGTAAAAGCTTTGCGGAAGATGAAAGCCGGCAAGGCAGCAGGCTTGGATGGTATTGCAGTGGAATTTATTAAAAAAGGGGGTGACTGTATTGTTGACTGGTTGGTAAGGTTATTTAATGTATGTATGACTCATGGTGAGGTGCCTGAGGATTGGCGGAATGCGTGCATAGTGCCATTGTGATCGTGGTGTCGTGGAAGGCGACTAAAAGGGGAGGGAGCGGGTGGCTGGAAATCCTCCCCTCTCGTTTTTTTTTTTAATTTTCCAAAAGAGGGAACAGAGAATTGGGCCAGGTGAAGGTATTCCCTCAAAGGCCCAGTCCTCTGTTCTTAACGCTACCTCGCTAATACAGGAAATGGCGAATAGTTTGAAAGAAAAAGAAAGAAAAAAAAAAAAATAAATATATATATATATATATATATATATATATATATATATATATATATATATATATATATATATATATATATATATATTATTTATTTATTATTTGTTTTCCTTTGTCGCTGTCTCCCGCGTTTGCGAGGTAGCGAAGGAAACAGACGAAAGAAATGGCCCAACCCACCCCCATACACATGTATATACATACTCGTCCACACACGCAAATATACATACCTATACATCTCAATGTACACATATATATACACACACACAGACATATACATATATACACATGTACGTAATTCATACTGTCTGCCTTTATTTATTCCCATCGCCACTTCGCCACACATGGAATAACATTCCCCTTCCCCCTCATGTGTGCGAGGTAGCGCTAGGAAAAGACAACAAAGGCCGCATTCGTTCACACTCAGTCTCTAGCTGTTGTGTAATAATGCCCGAAACCACAGCTCCCTTTCCACATCCAGGCCCCAGAGAACTTTCCATGGTTTACCCCAGACGTTTCACATGCCCTGATTCAATCCATTGACAGCACGACGACCCCGGTATACCACATCGTTCCAATTCACTCTATTCCTTGCCCGCATTTCATCCTCCTGCATGTTCAGGCCCAAATCACTCAAAATCTTTTTCACTCCATCTTTCCACTTCCAATTTCGTCTCCCACTTCTCCTCGTTCCCTCCACCTCCGACACATATATCCTCTTGGTCAATCTTTCCTCACTCATTCTCTCCATGTGACCAAACCATTTCAAAACACCCTCTTCTGCTCTCTCAACCACGCTCTTTTTATTTCCACACATCTCTCTTACCCTTACATTACCTACTCGATCAAACCACCTCACACCACACATTGTCCTCAAACATCGCATTTCCAGCACATCCATCCTCCTGCGCACAACTCTATCCTATAGCCCACGCCTCGCAACCATACAACATTTTTGGTACCACTATTCCTTCAAACATACCCATTTTTGCTTTCCGAGATAATGTTCTCAACTTCCACACATTCTTCAAGGCTCCCAGAATTTTCGCCCCCTCCCCCACCCTATGATCACTTCCGCTTCCATGGTTCTATCCGCTGCCAAATCCACTTCCAGATATCTAAAACACTTTACTTCCTCCAGTTTTTCTCCATTCAAACTTACCTCCCAATTGACTTGACCCTCAACCCTACTGTACCTAATAACCTTGCTCTTATTCACATTTACTCTTCACTTTCTTCTTTCACACACTTTACCAAACTCAGTCACCAGCTTCTGCAGTTTCTCACATGAATCAGCCACCAGCGCTGGATCATCAGCGAACAACAACTGACTCACTTCCCAAGCTCTCTAATCCACAACAGACTGCATACTTACCCCTCTTTCCAAAACTCTTGCATTCACCTCCCTAACAACCCCATCCATAAACAAATTAAACAACCATGGAGACATCACACACCCCTGCCGCAAACCTACATTCACTGAGAACCAACCACTTTCCTCTCTTCCTACACGTACACATGCCTTACATCCTCGATAAAAACTTTTCACTCCTTCTAACAACTTGCCTCCCACACCATATATTCTTAGTACCCCCCACAGAGCATCTCTATCAACTCTATCATATGCCTTCTCCAGATCTATAAATGCTACATACAAATCCATTTGCTTTTCTAAGTATTTCTCACATACATTCTTCAAAGCAAACACCTGATCCACACGTCCTCTGCCACTTCTGAAACCACACTGCTCTTCCCCAACCTGATGCTTTGTATATGCCTTCACCCTCTCAATCAATACCCTCTCATATAATTTACCAGGAATACTCAACAAACTTATACCTCTGTAATTTGAGCACTCGCTCTTATCCCCTTTGCCTTTGTACAATGGCACTATGCAAGCCTTCCGCCAATCCTCAGGCACCTCACTATGAATAATACATACATTAAATAACCTTACCAACCAGTCGACAGTACAGTCACCCCCTTTTTTAATAAATTCCACTGCAATACCATCCAAACCTGCTGCCTTGCCGGCTTTCATCTTCCGCAAAGCTTTTACTACCTCTTCTCTGTTTACCAAATCATTTTCCCTAACCCTCTCACTTTGCACACCACCTCGACCAAAACACCCAATATCTGCCACTCTATCATCAAACACATTCAACAAACTTTCAAAATACTCACTCCATCTCCTTCTCATATCACCACTACTTGTTATCACCTCCCCATTTGACCCCCCTTCACTGAAGTTCCCATTTGCTCCCTTGTCTTACGCACTTTATTTTCCTCTTTCCAGAACATCTTTTTATTTTCCCTAAAATTTAATGATACTCTCTCACCCCAACTCTCATTTGCCCTCTTTTTCACCTCTTGCACCTTTTTCTTGACCTCCTGCCTCTTTCTTTTATACATCTCCCACTCATTTGCATTTTTTCCTTGCAAAAATCGCCCAAATGCCTCTCTCTTCTCTTTCACTAATATTCTTACATCTTCATCCCACCACTCACTACCCTTTCTAATCAACCCACCTCCCACGCTTCTCATGCCACAAGCATCTTTTGCGCAAGCCATCATTGCTTCCCTAAATACATCCCATTCCTCCCCCACTCACTTACTCTCATCACGCTCTTCACCCCCAACATTCTCTCTTCTTTTCTGAAAACCCATACAAATCTTCACCTTCGCCTCCACAAGATAATGATCAGACATCCCTCTAGTTGCACCTCTCAGCACATTAACATCCAAAAGTCTCTCTTTCGCGCGTCTGTCAATTAACACGTAATCCAATAACGCTCTCTGGCTATCTCTCCTACTTACATACGTATACTTATGTATATCTCGCTTTTAAACCAGGTATTCCCAATCACCAGTCCTTTTTCAGCACATAAATCTACAAGCTCTTCACCATTTGCATTTACAACACTGAACACCCCATATATACTAATTATTCCCTCAACTGCCATATTACTCACCTTTGCATTCAAATCACCCATCACCATAACCCGGTCTAGTGCATCAAGACACACTCATTCAGCTGCTCCCAAAACACTTGCCTCTCATGATCTTTCTTCTCATGCCCGGGTGCATATGCACCAATAATCACCCATCTCCATATATATATATATATATATATATATATATATATATATATATATATATATATATATATATATATATATATATATATATATATATATATATATATATATATATATATATATATATATATATATATATATATATATATATATATATATATATATATATATATATATATATATATATATATATAAGTAACGTAAGGGTAAGAGAGATGTGTGGAAATAAAAAGAGCGTGGTTGAGAGAGCAGAAGAGGGTGTTTTGAAATGGTTTGGGCACATGGAGAGAATGAGTGAGGAAAGATTGACCAAGAGGATATATGAGGATATATATGAGGATATATATATATATATATATGTATATATATATATATATATATATATATATATATATATATATATATATATATATATATATATATATATATATATATATATATATATCCCTGGGGATAGGTATCCCTGGGGATAGGGGATTAAGAATACTTCCCACGTATTCCCTGCGTGTCGTAGAAGGCGACTAAAAGGGAAGAGAGCGGGGGGCTGGAAATCCTCCCCTCTCGGTTTTTTTTTTTTTTTTCCAAAAGAAGGAACAGAGGGGGCCAGGTGAGGATATTCCAAAAAAGGCCCAGTCCTTTGTTCCTAACGCTACCTCGCTAACGCGGGAAATGGCGAATAGTTTAAAAGAAAAAGAAAAAATATATAGGAAGAGAGGAAAGTGATTGGTTCTCAGTGAATGTAGGTTTGCGGCAGGGGTGTGTGATGTCTCCATGGTTGTTTAATTTGTTTATGGATGGGGTTGTTAGGGAGGTGAATGCAAGAGTTTTGGAAAGAGGGGCAAGTATGCTGTCTGTTGTGATTGAGAGAGCTTGGGAAGTGAGTCAGTTGTTGTCAGTTCGCTGATGATACAGCGCTGGTGGCTGATTCATGTGAAAAACTGCAGAAGTTGGTGACTGAGTTTGGTAAAGTGTGTTAAAGAAGAAAGTTAAGAGTAAATGTGAATAAGAGCAAGGTTATTAGGTGCAGTTGGGTTGAGGGTCAAGTCAATTGGGAGGTAAGTTTGAATGGAGAAAAACTGGAGGAAGTAAAGTGTTTTAGATATCTGGGAGTGGACCTCCCAGTGGATGGAACCATGGAAGCGGAAGTGAATCTTAGGGTGGGGGAGGGGGCGAAAATTCTGGGAGCTTTGAAGAATATGTGGAAGTCGAGAACATTATCTCGGAAAACAAAAATGGGTATGTTTGAAGGAATAGTGGTTCCAACATTGTTGTATGGTTGCGAGGCGTGGGCTATGGATAGAGTTGTGCGCAGGAGGGGGAATGTGCTGGAAATGAGATGTTTGAGGACAATATGTAGTGTGAGGTGGTTTGATCGAATAAGTAATGTAAGGGTAAGAGAGATGTGTGGAAATAAAAAGAGTATGGTTGAGAGAGCAGAAGAGGCTGTTTTGAAATGATTCGGTGACAAGGAGAGAATGAGTGAGGAAAGATTGACCAAGAGGATATATGTGTCAGAGGTGGAGGGAACGAGGAGAAGTGGGAGACCAAATTGGAGGTGGAAAGATGGAGCGAGAAAGATTTTGAGTGATCGGGGCCTGAACATGCAGGAGGGTGAAAGGCGTGCAAGGAATAGAGTTAATTGGAACGATGTGGTATACCGGGATTGAACTAGGGCATGTGAAGCGTCTGGTGTAAACTATGGAAAGTTCTGTGGGGCCTGGATGTGGAAAGGGAGCTGTGGTTTCGGTGCATTATTACATGACAACTAGAGACTGAGTGTGAATGAATGGGGCCTTTGTTGTCTTTTCCTAGCGCTACCTCGCACACATGAGAGGGGAGGGGGTTGTTATTCCATGTGTGGCGAGGTAGCGATGGGAATAAATAAAGGCAGACAGTATGAATTATGTACATGTATATATATGTATATGTATCTATGTGTATATATATGTGCACATTGAGATGTATAGGTATGTATATTTGCGTGTGTGGACGTGTATGTATATACATGTGTATATGGGTGGGTTGGGCCATTCTTTCGTCTTTCCTTGCGCTACCTCGCAAACGTGGGAAACAGCGACAAAGCAAAATATGTAAATAAACAAATAAATAAATAAATAATATATAAATATATATATATATATATATATATATATATATATATATATTTTGCTTTGTCGCTGTCTCCCGCGTTTGCGAGGTAGCGCAAGGAAACAGACGAAAGAAATGGCCCAACCCACCCCCATAAACATGTATATACATACACGTCCACACACGCAAATATACATACCTATACATCTCAATGTACACATATATATACACACACAGACACATACATATATACCCATGCACACAATTCACACTGTCTGCCTTTATTCATTCCCATCGCCACCTCGCTACACATGGAATACCATCCCCCTCCCCCCTCATGTGTGCGAGGTAGCGCTAGGAAAAGACAACAAAGGCCCCATTCGTTCACACTCAGTCTCTAGCTGTCATGCAATAATGCCCGAAACCACAGCTCCCTTTCCACATCCAGGCCCCACACTACTTTCCATGGTTTACCCCAGACGCTTCACATGCCCTGTTTCAGTCCACTGACAGCACGTCAACCCCGGTATACCACATCGATCCAATTCACTCTATTCCTTGCCCGCCTTTCACTCTCCTGCATGTTCAGGCCCCGATCACTCAAAATCTTTTTCACTCCATCTTTTGACCTCCAATTTGGTCTCCCACTTCTCCTCGTTCCCTCCACCTCCGACACATATATCCTCTTGGTCAATCTTTCCTCACTCATTCTCTCCATGTGCCCAAACCATTTCAAAACACCCTCTTCTGCTCTCTCAACCACGCTCTTTTCATTTCCACACATCTCTCTTACCCTTACATTGCTTACTCGATCAAACCACCTCACACCACACATTGTCCTCAAACATCTCATTTCCTGCACATCCACCCTCCTGCGCACAAATCTATCCATAGCCCACGCCTCGCAACCATACAAAATTGTTGGAACCACTATTCCTTCAAACATACCCATTTTTGCTTTCCGAGATAATATTCTCGACTTCCACACATTCTTCAAGGCTCCCAGGATTTTCGTCCCCTCCCCCACCCTACGATTCACTTCCGCTTCCATGGTTCCATCCGCTGCCAGATCCACTCCCAGATATCTAAAACACTTTACTTCCTCCAGTTTTTCTCCATTCAAACTTACCTCCCAATTTACTTGACCCTCAACCCTACTGTACCTAATTACCTTGCTCTTATTCACATTTACTCTTAACTTTCTTCTTTCACACACTTTACCAAACTTTACCAACAAAAAGAAAAAAAAAAGATATATATATATATATATATATATATATATATATATATATATATATCTTTTTCTTTTCTTTCAAACTATTTGCCATTTCCCGCGTTAGCGAGGTAGCATTAAGAACAGAGGACTGGGCCTTTGAGGGAATATCCTCACCTGGCCCCCTTTTCTGTTCCTTCTTTTGGAAAATCAAAAAAAAAAAAAAAACGAGAGGGGAGGATTTCCAGCCCCACGCTCCCTCCCCTTTTAGTCGCCTTCTACGACACGCAGGGAATACGTGGGAAGTATTCTTTCTCCCCTATCCCCAGTGAAATGTGTAGGTAAGTATATATGTGTATGTGAATGTGTATGTATATACATGTGTATGTGGGTGGGTTGGGCCATTCTTTCGTTTGTTTCCTTGCGCTACCTCGCTAACGCGGGAGACAGCGACAGAGTATGATGATAGTAAAACACAAAGTTAGAAAAGCATTAACACAGATAAGTTGAAGACTAATAATAGTCCAGGTCGTGATCGCTTCTATCCACGAGTGATTGAAAACGTCAAACACGAAATTGTCGAGCCATTAACCCAGATTTTCAATGGATGTTTCCCTGAATGAATAGTTCCATAGGACTGCAGACTGGCAGACGTCCCTCCCATATACAAAAATGGACGCTATGCATTGCCTGGTATATACCATTCTACTCACAATGCATCAATTGTATGTAAACATTCGGAATCAATATTAGATAAAATCGTAGGCTTCCTGGAGCAAGAGAGCCTGATCAATATTATACAGCATGGTTCTAATTAGAAGCAGATCTTGCCATACAAACCTCCTTGAATTACATGATACATCATTCAATCCACCACACAAGACTAAAGCAGTAGATATAATATTGTGTTGTACTTCCAAAAAGCATTCGGCAAAGTTCTCCACATTAAATTGATCCATAAAGTTTGGGTTTTGAGTATTACTGGTTATATAGGAAGTACGTGCTAGGATGGAGAGTCGTAATGAACAGGGAATGATGACCATGGTCACGTGTGGAGTTGGCCAGGGATCCATACTTGGACCTACACTTTCCATCCTTCATGTTCACGATATCGGCGTTGGCCTTCATGACCAAGTAACCTAATATGCAGATGACGCAAAGATCGGCAGTGCCAAAGTAACTGAAGTAGATAGGCTAAAATTACATGAGGATTTGGATGAAATCGCCGAATGGCTTAGTAAATGGCAAATGCCATTTAACGCCAGTAAATGTCAGATGTTACTCGTAGGAAAGCTCAACAAATAATCTCACTATGAACTGATGAGTCACAATGTGAATGTCACACATCTAGGGATCACTGGGTCAATGTCTCCAGTAACTTCAAATTCTCCCAGCATTGCCATGAGACTGGGAAGATAGCAGATAAAATATTAGCATATATATAGAAAGAGAAACTTTACGTGACCAAACATTGTGATGGTGCCACTATAACGAAGTCTAGTTAGACATTTTCAAGTTAGAATCAGTGAAGCGAAGACTAACTAAATTGCTTCCTTCCTGCGTAATTTGAGGAGAGATAGCAAGAATTCAACTTGTTTTCCCTTAGTAAGAAGCGCGCGCCTCCGTGGCCAAATGATACAATGTTTGAAGATAATAAGTCAAGGATTCAACAACGTTGATATTAGAGTAGCACCAGTATTACCAACATTAGAGTAGCACCAGTATTACCAACATTAGAGTAGCACCAGTATTACCAACATTAGAGTAGCACCAGTATTACCAACATTAGAGTAGCACCAGTATTACCAACATTAGAGTAGCACCAGTATTACCAACATTAGAGTAGCACCAGTATTACCAACATTAGAGTAGCACCAGCATTACCAACATTAGAGTAGCACCAGTATTACCAACATTAGAGTAGCACCAGTATTACCAACATTAGAGTAGCACCAGTATTACCAACATTAGAGTAGCACCAGTATTACCAACATTAGAGTAGCACCAGTATTACCAACATTAGAGTAGCACCAGTATTACCAACATTAGAGTAGCACCAGCATTACCAACATTAGAGTAGCACCAGTATTACCAACATTAGAGTAGCACCAGTATTACCAAAATTAGAGTAGCACCAGCATTACCAACATTAGAGTAGCACCAGTATTACCAACATTAGAGTAGCACCAGTATTACCAACATTAGAGTAGCACCAGCATTACCAACATTAGAGTAGCACCAGTATTACCAACATTAGAGTAGCGCCAGTATTACCAACATTAGAGTAGCACCAGTTTTACCAACATTAGAGTAGCACCAGTATTACCAACATTAGAGTAGCACCAGTATTACCAACATTAGAGTAGCACCAGTATTACCAACATTAGAGTAGCACCAGTATTACCAACATTAGAGTAGCACCAGTATTACCAACATTAGAGTAGCACCAGCATTACCAACATTAGAGTAGCACCAGTATCACCAACATTAGAGTAGCACCAGTATTACCAACATTAGAGTAGCACCAGTATTACCAACATTAGAGTAGCACCAGTATTACCAACATTAGAGTAGCACCAGTATTACCAACATTAGAGTAGCACCAGTATTACCAACATTAGAGTAGCACCAGTATTACCAACATTAGAGTAGCACCAGTATTACCAACATCAGAGTAGCACCAGTATTACCAACATTAGAGTAGCACCAGTATTACCAACATTAGAGTAGCACCAGTATTACCAACATTAGAGTAGCACCAGTATTACCAACATTAGAGTAGCACCAGTATTACCAACATTTAGAGTAGCGCCAGTATTACCAACATTAGAGTAGCACCAGTATTACCAACATTAGAGTAGCACCAGTATTACCAACATTAGAGTAGCACCAGTATTACCAACCAGAGAGAAAATGGATACAAATATTTTTTCACCCTCGAGAGTATTGCAATAAGCTGGCAGAAAATGTGGTTTATGTTAACACTCTTAATATCTTGAACATTCGTCTTGATCATCACTTGGCAATGTGTGGTATTCGTTGACTCTGTCATCATAACAGAGTGGTACATGATGCTATCTCTGCCTGGCCATAACAGAGTGGTACATTATGCTATCTCTGCCTGGCCATAACAGAGTGGTACATGATGCTATCTCTGCCTGGCCATAACAGAGTGGTACATTATGCTATCTCTGCCTGGCCATAACAGAGTGGTACATGATGCTATCTCTGCCTGGCCATAACAGAGTGGTACATTATGCTATCTCTGCCTGGCCATGTTCATGCCAAGGTTAAGTAGCCTACGTCACCTGCTTTGAGAGAGTAATGAAGACAATATCGTTCTTCATCATCATTAATGATAAAGTCATGGTAAGTAGGGATGCTGAAGCTCAAATTTATCCATAGTATTGTCTTCATCATAATAATAAGTGAAGGGATGCATGTGGTGGCAGATGCGATATATGACATATTAATTTTCACTCAACCTTAAGACTTTCCCACAAAACTTTCCTTCATGATTAATTAATCCTGCTGGTGTGTGTGTCCGAGGGTGGGGAGAGAACATTTACTCTGCTATCCTTGTTCTCTAATGCTTACAAGCGGGTCTTCTCTACGGCTTACAAGCGGGTCATGTACTCTCCTGCTTACAAGCGGGTCTTGTTCTCTACTGCTTACAAGCGGGTCATGTACTCTCCTGCTTACAAGCGGGTCATGTACTCTCCTGCTTACAAGCGGGTCTTGTTCTCTATTGCTTACAAGCGGGTCATGTACTCTCCTGCTTACAAGCGGGTCATGTACTCTCCTGCTTACAAGCGGGTCATGTACTCTCCTGCTTACAAGTGGGTCTTGTTCTCTACTACTAACAAGCGGGTCTTGTACTCTCCTGCTTACAAGCGGGTCATGTACTCTCCTGCTTACAAGCGGGTCTTGTTCTCTACTGCTTACAAGCGGGTCATGTACTTTCCTGCTTACAAGCGGGTCATGTACTCTCCTGCTTACAAGCGGGTCATGTACTCTCCTGCTTACAAGTGGGTCTTGTTCTCTACTACTAACAAGCGGGTCTTGTACTCTCCTGCTTACAAGCGGGTCATGTACTCTCCTGCTTACAAGCGGGTCTTGTTCTCTATTGCTTACAAGCGGGTCATGTACTCTCCTGCTTACAAGCGGGTCATGTACTCTCCTGCTTACAAGCGGGTCATGTACTCTCCTGCTTACAAGTGGGTCTTGTTCTCTACTACTAACAAGCGGGTCTTGTACTCTCCTGCTTACAAGCGGGTCATGTACTCTCCTGCTTACAAGCGGGTCTTGTTCTCTACTGCTTACAAGCGGGTCATGTACTTTCCTGCTTACAAGCGGGTCATGTACTCTCCTGCTTACAAGTGAGTCTTCTTCTCTACGGCTTACAAGCGTGTCTTGTTCTCTACTACTTACAAGCGATTCTTGTTCTCTACTGCTTACAAGCGAGTCTTGTTCTCTACTGCTTACAAGTGGGTCATGTTCTCTACTGCTTACAAGTGAGTCTTCTTCTCTACGGCTTACAAGCGTGTCTTGTTCTCTACTACTTACAAGCGATTCTTGTTCTCTACTGCTTACAAGCGAGTCTTGTTCTCTACTGCTTACAAGTGGGTCATGTTCTCTGCTGCTTACAAGCGGGTCTTGTTCTCTCCTGCTTACAAGAGGGTCTTGTTCTCTAGTGTTTACAAGTGGGTCTTGTTCTCTACTACTTACAAGCGATTCTTGTTCTCTACTGCTTAAAAGCGGGTTTTGTTCTCTAATGCTTACAAGCGTGTCTTGTTCTCTACTACTTACAAGCGGGTCTTGTTCTCTACTGCTTACAAGCGGGTCTTGTTCTCTAATGCTTACAAGCGGGTCTTGTTCTCTAATGCTTACAAGCGGGTCTTGTTCTCTAATGCTTACAAGCGGGTCTTGTTCTCTACTGCTTACAAGCGGGTCTTGTTCTCTACTGCTTACAAGCGAGTCTTGCTCTCTACTGTTTACAAGTGAGTCTTGTTCTCTACTGCTTACAAGCGGGTCTTGTTCTCTAATGCTTACAAGCGAGTCTTGTTCTCTAATGCTTACAAGCGGGTCTTGTTCTCTACTGCTTACTAGTGAGTCTTGTTCTCTACTGCTTACAAGCGGGTCTTGTTCTCTAATGCTTACAAGCGAGTCTTGTTCTCTAATGCTTACAAGCGGGTCTTGTTCTCTACTGCTTACTAGCGAGTCTTGTTCTCTACTGCTTACAAACGGGTCTTGTTCTCTTCTGCTTACAAACGGGTCTTTACTTTCTTTTTTTCTAAACATTAAGGCCAGACCATCTCGCTTGAACCTTAGGTCTGTGTGGTCTGTGTGTCTATGTGACTATAACTCTCTCTCTCTCTCTCTCTCTCTCTCTCTCTCTCTCTCTCTCTCTCTCTCTCTCTCTCTCTCTCTCTCTCTCTCTCTCTCTCTCTCTCTCTCTCTCTCTCTCTCTCTCTCTCTCTCGTCAGTAGTCAGTTCGAGAACATGTACTGTGGTGGTTTGGTGTGATGTGACTTGTATACTCCCGTTGTCCGCTGGTCCTCAGTTACCTCACTGCCTCTCCATACAGGTGTAGTGCCACCAGATACTCCATACAGGTGTAGTGCCACCAGATACTCCATACAGGTGTAGTGCCACCAGATACTCCATACAGGTGTAGTGCCACCAGATACTCCATACAGGTGTAGTGCCACCAGATACTCCATACAGGTGTAGTGCCACCAGATACTCCATACAGGTGTAGTGCCACCAGATACTCCATACAGGTGTAGTGTCACCAGATACTCTGGCCACTTACACACGTACAGTGTTGCCACTTCCCTCAGCCCTGGCTTCTCCTCCAATAAGAACTTGACCGATAACTCGAGTGTCTGATGTCCCTCGCGCCAGTCCTGCTCTACCGCATAGCACAACTTCTACAACTCAGAGCCGCTCTTCTGATCAGCCATTTCTATGCCGCAGAGAGACGGTAATCATTGCAGAGTGAGGCAGCAAGACTATACCTCTGCACAGCGTAGGAGGGTCGAACCAAGAGAGAAGTTGGTCAGAGTCAGTAAGTAACATGTCGAGCCTGAGCCGTACAGTTTGAACTGGTGGGCCAGCATGCGTATGGTCGTCTTGTCAACAATGTGATGTTCATCTTTGTATCAGGACGAGTGATGTTTACACGTACATCAGTCTGGATAATTGTACCATCCCGCACCCGGAAGTCGAACCCCAGCACAGAGAACGGTAGGTGGACAGCGCACCACTACACCACAGAGGGTTGAAGATACTTGCTTCCTCAAACTGCCATCTACATCTACGAGATCCCAGTCTAGACTGAAGTGACTGTAAACATGATGACATGTTCTGAAACACAAACATGACCTACATGATGACATGTTCTGATACACATACATGACCTACATGATGACATGTTCTGATACACAGACATGACCTACATGATCACATGTTCTGGTACACAAACATGACCTACATGATGACATGTTCTGATACACAGACATGACCTACATGATGACGTGTTCTGATACACAGACATGACCTACATGATGACATGTTCTGATACACATACATGACCTACATGATGACATGTTCTGATACACAGACATGACCTACATGATGACATGTTCTGGTACACAAACATGACCTACATGATGACATGTTCTGATACACAGACATGACCTACATGATGACGTGTTCTGATACACAGACATGACCTACGTGATGACGTGTTCTGATACACAGACATGACCTACATGATGACATGTTCTGGTACACAGACATGACCTACATGATGACATGTTCTGATACACAGACATGACCTACGTGATGACATGTTCTGATACACAGACATGACCTACATGATGACATGTTCTGGTACACAGACATGGCCTACATGATGACATGGTCTGATACACAGACATGACTTACATGATGACATGTTCTGATACACAGACATGACCTATATGATGACGTGTTCTGATACACAGACATGACCTACGTGATGACGTGTTCTGATACACAGACATGACCTACATGATGACATGTTCTGGTACACAGACATGACCTACATGATGACGTGTTCTGATACACAGACATGACCTACATGATGACATGTTCTGATACACAGACATGACCTACATGATGACATGGTCTGATACACAGACATGACTTACATGATGACATGTTCTGATACACAGACATGACCTACATAATGACATGTTCTGATACACAGACATGACTTACATGATGACATGTTCTGATACACAGACATGACCTACATGATGACATGGTCCGATACACAGACATGACTTACATGATGACATGTTCTGATACACAGACATGACTTACATGATGACATGTTCTGATACACAGACATGACCTACATGATGACATGGTCTGATACACAGACATGACTTACATGATGACATGTTCTGATACACAGACATGATATACATGATGACATGTTCTGGTACACAGACATGACCTACATGATGACATGTTCTGGTAAACAGACATGACCTACATGATGACACGTTCTGGTACACAGACATGACCTACATGACCAACACTCGAATGCCAGCGTCCTCAGAGATTGAGTGTTGGCAACCTGTGTCAGGTTGGCAACCTCGTCTGACAACATGTTTCCAACATAATCTCCGCCACGTCATACTGCTCAAGACCTCAGATAGTCTGTCTGGTCAGCCATGATGACTGCTCAGCACCTGGTGACTTCCTACACTGCCTCAGGAAACAACTACCCAACAAGCTTCACTCCGCTGGAGGGATGTGCTCCCCACCAAGCTTCACCCCGCTGGAGGTATGTGCTCCCCACTAAGCTTCACCAGGCTAGAAGGATGTGCTCCCTACCAAGCTTCACCAGGCTAGAAGGATGTGCTCCCCACCAATTTTCACCAGGCTACATGGATGTGCTCCCAACCAAGCTTCACCAGGCTAGAGGGATGTGCTCCCCACCAAGCTTCACCAAGCTAGAGGGATGTGCTCCCCACCAAGCTTCACCAGGCTAGAAGGATGTGCTCCCCACCAAGCTTCACTAGGCTAGATGGATGAGCTCTCCACCAAGCTTCACCAGGCAAGATGGATGTGCTCCCCACGAAGCTTCACCAGGCTAGAGGGATGTGCTCCCCACCAAGCTTCACCAGGCTAGAGGGATGTGCTCCCCACCAAGCTTCACTAGGCTAGATGGATGAGCTCTCCAACAAGATTCACCAGGCTAGAAGGATGTGCTCCCTACCAAGCTTCACCAGGCTAGAAGGATGTGCTCCCTACCAAGCTACACCAGGCTAGACGGATGTGCTCCCCACCAAGCTTCACCAGGCTAGAAGGATGTGCTCCCCACCAAGCTTCACCAGGCTAGAGGGATGTGCTCCCCACCAAGCTTCACCAGGCTAGGAGGGATGTGCTCCCTGCCAAGCTTCACCAGGCTAGAGGGTGTGCTCTCCACCAAGCTTCACCAGGCTAGAGGGATGTGCTCTCCACCAAGCTTCACCAGGCTTGCTGGAGGGATGTGCTTCCCACCAAGCTTCACCAGGCTAGAGGGATGTGCTCCCCACCAAGCTTCACCAGGCTAGAGGGATGTGCTCTCCACCAAGCTTCACCAGGCTAGAGGGATGTGCTCTCCACCAAGCTTCACCAGGCTGGGGGATTGTGCTCCCCACCAAGCTTCACCAGGCTAGAGGGATGTGCTCTCCACCAAACTTCACCAGGCTAGAGGGATGTGCTCCCCACCAAGCTTCACCAGGTTAGAGGATGTGCTCTCCACCAAGCTTCACCAGGCTAGAGGGATGTGCTCCCCACCAAGCTTCACCAGGCTAGAGGGATGTGCTCCCCACCAAGTCTCACCAGGCTAGAGGGATGTGCTCACCAACAAGTCTCACCAGGCTAGAGGGATGTGCTCCCCACCAAGCTTCACCAGGCTAGAGGGATGTGCTCCCCACCAAGCTTCACCAGGCTAGAGGGATGTGCTCTCCACCAAGCTTCACCAGGCTAGAGGGATGTGCTCCCCACCAAGCTTCACCAGGCTAGAGGGATGTGCTCCCCACCAAGCTTCACCAGGCTAGAGGGATGTGCTCCCCACCAAGCTTCACCAGGCTAGAGGGATGTGCTCCCCACCAAGCTTCACCAGGCTAGAGGGATGTGCTCCCCACCAAGCTTCACCAGGCTAGAGGGATGTGCTCTCCACCAAGCTTCACCAGGCTAGAGGGATGTGCTCTCCACCAAGCTTCACCAGGCTAGAGGGATGTGCTCTCCACCAAGCTTCACCAGGCTAGAGGGATGTGCTCTCCACCAAGCTTCACCAGGCTAGAGGGATGTGCTCTCCACCAAGCTTCACCAGGCTAGAGGGATGTGCTCCCCACCAAGCTTCACCAGGCTAGAGGGATGTGCTCTCCACCAAGCTTCACCAGGCTAGAGGGATGTGCTCTCCACCAAGCTTCACCAGGCTAGAGGGATGTGCTCCCACCAAGCTTCACCAGGCTAGAGGGATGTGCTCTCCACCAAGCTTCACCAGGCTAGAGGGATGTGCTCTCCACCAAGCTTCACCAGGCTAGAGGGATGTGCTCTCCACCAAGCTTCACCAGGCTAGAGGGATGTGCTCCCCACCAAGCTTCACCAGGCTAGAGGGATGTGCTCTCCACCAAGCTTCACCAGGCTAGAGGGATGTGCTCCCCACCAAGCTTCACCAGGCTAGAGGGATGTGCTCTCCACCAAGCTTCACCAGGCTAGAGGGATGTGCTCCCACCAAGCTTCACCAGGCTAGAGGGATGTGCTCCCCACCAAGCTTCACCAGGCTAGAGGGATGTGCTCTCCACCAAGCTTCACCAGGCTAGAGGGATGTGCTCTCCACCAAGCTTCACCAGGCTAGAGGTATGTGCTCCCCACCAAGCTTCACCAGGCTAGAGGGATGTGCTCTCCACCAAGCTTCACCAGGCTAGAGGGATGTGCTCTCCACCAAGCTTCACCAGGCTAGAGGGATGTGCTCTCCACCAAGCTTCACCAGGCTAGAGGGATGTGCTCTCCACCAAGCTTCACCAGGCTAGAGGGATGTGCTCCCCACCAAGCTTCACCAGGCTAGAGGGATGTGCTCCCCACCAAGCTTCACCAGGCTAGAGGGATGTGCTCTCCACCAAGCTTCACCAGGCTAGAGGGATGTGCTCCCCACCAAGCTTCACCAGGCTAGAGGGATGTGCTCCCCACCAAGCTTCACCAGGCTAGAGGGATGTGCTCCCCACCAAGCTTCACCAGGCTAGAGGGATGTGCTCTCCACCAAGCTTCACCAGGCTAGAGGGATGTGCTCCCCACCAAGTCTCACCCGCCTTGAGGGATGTGCTCTCCACCAAGCTTCACCAGGCTAGAGGGATGTGCTCTCCACCAAGCTTCACCAGGCTAGAGGGATGTGCTCCCCACCAAGCTTCACCAGGCTAGAGGGATGTGCTCTCCACCAAGCTTCACCAGGCTAGAGGGATGTGCTCTCCACCAAGCTTCACCAGGCTAGAGGGATGTGCTCTCCACCAAGCTTCACCAGGCTAGAGGGATGTGCTCTCCACCAAGCTTCACCAGGCTAGAGGGATGTGCTCTCCCACCAAGCTTCACCAGGCTAGAGGGATGTGCTCTCCACCAAGCTTCACCAGGCTAGAGGGATGTGCTCTCCACCAAGCTTCACCAGGCTAGAGGGATGTGCTCTCCACCAAGCTTCACCAGGCTAGAGGGATGTGCTCCCCACCAAGCTTCACCAGGCTAGAGGGATGTGCTCTCCACCAAGCTTCACCAGGCTAGAGGGATGTGCTCCCCACCAAGCTTCACCAGGCTAGAGGGATGTGCTCGCCACCAAGCTTCACCAGGCTAGAGGGATGTGCTCCCCACCAAGCTTCACCAGGCTAGAGGGATGTGCTCCCACCAAGCTTCACCAGGCTAGAGGGATGTGCTCTCCACCAAGCTTCACCAGGCTAGAGGGATGTGCTCTCCACCAAGCTTCACCAGGCTAGAGGGATGTGCTCTCCACCAAGCTTCACCAGGCTGGAGGGATGTGCTCCCCACCAAGCTTCACCAGGCTAGAGAGATGTGCTCCCCACCAAGCTTCACCAGGCTAGAGGGATGTGCTCTCCACCAAGCTTCACCAGGCTAGAGGGATGAGCTCTCCACCAAGATTCATCAGGCTAGAGGGATGTGCTCTCCATCAAGCTTCACCAGGCTAGAGGGATGTGCTCTCCACCAAGCTTCACCAGGCTAGAGGGATGTGCTCTCCACCAAGCTTCACCAGGCTAGAGGGATGTGCTCCCCACCAAGTCTCACCCACCTTGAGGGATGTGCTCTCCACCAAGCTTCATCAGGCTAGAGGGATGTGCTCTCCACCAAGCTTCGCCAGGCTAGAGGGATGTGCTCCCCACCAAGCTTCACCAGGCGAGAGGGATGTGCTCCCCACCAAGTCTCGCCAGGCTAGAGGGATGTGCTCCCCACCAAGCTTCACCAGGCTAGAGGGATGTGCTCCCCACCAACTCTCACCCATCTTGAGGGATATGCTCCCCACCAAGCTTCAACAGGCTAGAGGGATGTGCACCCCACCAAGCTTCACCAGGCTAGAGGGATGTGCTCCCCACCAAGCTTCACCAGGCTAGAGGGGTGTGCTCTCCACCAAGCTTCACCAGGCTAGAGGGATGTGCTCTCCACCAAGCTTCACCAGGCTTGCTGGAGGGATGTGCTTCCCACCAAGCTTCACCAGGCTAGAGGGATGTGCTCCCCACCAAGCTTCACCAGGCTAGAGGGATGTGCTCTCCACCAAACTTCACCAGGCTAGAGGGATGTGCTCTCCACCAAGCTTCACCAGGCCTGGGGGGATTGTGCTCCCCACCAAGCTTCACCAGGCTAGAGGGATATGCTCTCCACCAAACTTCACCAGGCTAGAGGGATGTGCTCCCCACCAAGCTTCACCAGGTTAGAGGATGTGCTCTCCACCAAGCTTCACCAGGCTAGAGGGATGTGCTCCCCACCAAGCTTCACCAGGCTAGAGGGATGTGCTCTCCACCAAGCTTCACCAGGATAGAAGAATGTGCTCTCCACCAAGCTTCACCAGGCTAGAGGGATGTGCTCTCCACCAAGCTTCAACAGCCTAGAGGGATGTGCTCTCCACCAAGCTTCACCAGGCTAGAGGGATGTGCTCTCCACCAAGCTTCACCAGGCTAGAGGTATATGCTCTCCACCAAGCTTCACCAGGCTAGAGGGATGTGCTCCCCACCAAGCTTCACCGGGCTAGAGGGATGTACTCCCCACCAAGTCTCACCCACCGTGAGGGATGTGCTCTCCACCAAGCTTCACCGGGCTAGAGGGATGTGCTCCCCACCAAGCTTCACCGGGCTAGAGGGATGTGCTCACCACCAAGCTTCACCAGGCTAAAGGGATGTGCTCCCCACCAAGCTTCACCAGGCTAAAGGGATGTGCTCATCACCAAGCTTCACCATGCTAGAGGGATGTGCTCCCCACCAACTCTCACCCACCTTGAGGGATGTGCTCTCCACCAAGCTTCACCAGGTTAGAGGGATGTGCTCCCCACCAAGCTTCACCAGGCTAGAGGGATGTGCTCTCCACCAAGATTCACCAGGCTAGAGGGATGTGCTCTCCACCAAGCTTCACCGGGCTAGAGAGATGTGCTCTCCACCAAGCTTCACCAGGCTAGAGGGATGTGCTCCCCACCAACTCTCACCCACCTTGAGGGATGTGCTCTCCACTAAGCTTCACCAGGCGAGAGGGATGTGCTCTCCACCAAGCTTCACCAGGCTAGAGGGATGTGCTCCCCACCAAGTCTCACTCACCTTGAGGGATGTGCTCTCCACCAAGCTTCACCAGGCTAGAGGGATGTGCTCTCCACCAAGCTTCACCAGGCTAGATGGATATGCTCTCCACCAAGCTTCACCAGGCTAGAGGGATGTGCTCTCCACCAAGCTTCACCAGGCTAGAGGGATGTGCTCTCCACCAAGCTTCACCAGGCTAGAAGGATGTACTCTCCACCAAGCTTCATCAGGCTAGAGGGATGTGCT
Organism: Panulirus ornatus; assembly: GCF_036320965.1. Taxonomy (NCBI): domain Eukaryota; kingdom Metazoa; phylum Arthropoda; class Malacostraca; order Decapoda; family Palinuridae; genus Panulirus; species Panulirus ornatus. Next base: position 15,259,433 of record NC_092249.1, on the reverse strand, counting down.
CTCCACCAAGCTTCACCAGGCTAGATGGATGTACTCTCCACCAAGCTTCACCAGGCTAGGGGGATGTGCTCTCCACCAAGCTTCACCAGGCTAAAGGGATGTGTTCCCCACCAAGCATCACCATGCTAGAGGGATGTGCTCTCCACCAAGCTTCACCAGGTTAGAGGGATGTGCTCCCCACCAAGTCTCACCAGGCTAGGGTGATTTGCTCCCCACCAAGCTTCACCAGGCTAGAGGGATGTGCTCCCCACCAAGTCTCACCCAGCTTGAGGGATGTGCTCTCCACCAAGATTCACCAGGCTAGAGGGATTAGTCCCCACAAAGTCTCACCCACCTTGAGGGATGTGCTCTCCACCAAGCTTCACCAGGCTAGAGGGATGTGCTCCCCACCAAGCTTCACCAGGCTAGAGGGATGTGCTCCCCACCAAGCTTCACCAGGCTAGAGGGATGTGCTCCCCACCAAGCTTCACCAGGCTAGAGGGATGTGCTCCCCACCAAGCTTCACCAGGCTAGAGGGATGTGCTCCCCACCAAGATTCACCAGGCTAGAGGGATGTGCTCCCTACCAAGCTTCACCAGGCTAAGGGGATGTGCTCTCCACCAAGCTTCACCAGGCTAGAGGGATGTGCTCTCCACCAAGCTTCACCAGGCTGGAGGGATGTGCTCCCCACCAAGCTTCACCAGGCTAGAGGGATGTGCTCTCCACCAAGCTTCACCAGGCTAGAGGGATGTGCTCTCCACCAAGCTTCACCAGGCTAGAGGGATGTGCTCTCCACCAAGATTCACCAGGCTAGAGGGATGTGCTCTCCACCAAGCTTCACCAGGCTAGAGGGATGTGCTCTCCACCAAGCTTCACCAGGCTAGAGGGATGTGCTCTCCACCAAGCTTCACCAGCTAGAGAGGGATGTGCTCTCCCACCAAGTCTCACCAGGCTAGAGGGATGTGCTCTCCACCAAGCTTCACCAGGCTAGAGGGATGTGCTCCCCACCAAGCTTCACCAGGCTAGAGGGATGTGCTCCCCACCAAACTTCACCAGGCTAGAGGGATGTGCTCCCCACCAAGCTTCACCAGGTTAGAGGGATGTGCTCCCCACCAAGCTTCACCAGGCTAGAGGGATGTGCTCCCCACCAAGCTTCACCAGGCTAGAGGGATGTGCTCTCCACCAAGCTTCACCAGGCTAGAAGAATGTGCTCTCCACCAAGCTTCACCAGGCTAGAGGGATGTGCTCTCCACCAAGCTTCACCCACCTTGAGGGATGTGCTCTCCACCAAGCTTCACCAGGCTAGAGGGATGTGCTCTCCACCAAGCTTCACCAAGCTAGAGGGATGTGCTCTCCACCAAGCTTCACCAGGCTAGAGGGATGTGCTCTCCACCAAACTTCACCAGGCTAGAGGGATGTGCTCTCCACCAAGCTTCACCAGGCTAGAGGTATGTGCTCCCCACCAAGTTTCACCAGGCTAGAGGGATATGCTCCCCACCAAGCTTCACCAGGCTAGAGGGATGTGCTCCCCACCAAGCTTCAACAGGCTAGAGGGATGTGCTCTCCACCAAGCTTCACCAGGCTAGAGGAATGTGCTCCCCACCAAGTCTCACTCACCTTGAGGGATGTGCTTTCCACCAAGCTTCACCAGGCTAGAGGGATGTGCTCTCCACCAAGCTTCACCAGGCTAGAGGGATGTGCTCTCCACCAAGCTTCACCAGGCTAGAGGGATGTGCTCTCCACCAAGCTTCATCAGGCTAGAGGGATGTGCTCTCCACCAAGCTTCACCAGGCAAGAGGGATGTACTCTCCACCAAGCTTCACCAGGCTAGGGGGATGTGCTCTCCACCAAGCTTCACCAGGCTAGAGGGATATGTTCCCCACCAAGCATCACCATGCTAGAGGGATGTGCTCTCCACCAAGCTTCACCAGGCTAGAGGGATTTGCTCCCCACCAAGTCTCACCAGGCTAGGGTGATGTGCTCCCCACCAAGCTTCACCAGGCTAGAGGGATGTGCTCCCCACCAAGTCTCACCAGGCTAGGGGGATGTGCTCTCCACCAAGCTTCACCAGGCTAGAGGGATGTGCTCCCCACCAAGTCTCACCCACCTTGAGGGATGTGCTCTCCACCAAGCTTCACCAGGCTAGGGGGGTGTGCTCCCCAACAAGCTTCACCAGGCTAGAGGGATGTGCTCCCCACCAAGCTTCACCAGGCTAGAGGGATGTGCTCCCCACCAAGATTCACCAGGCTAGAGGGATGTGCTCACCACCAAGCTTCACCAGGCTAGGGGGATGTGCTCTCCACCAACCTTCACCAGGCTAGAGGGATGTGCTCTCCACCATGCTTCACCAGGCTGGAGGGATGTGCTCCCCACCAAGCTTTACCAGGCTAGAGAGATGTGCTCCCCACCAAGCTTCACCAGGCTAGAGGGATGTGCTCTCCACCAAGCTTCACCAGCTGAGAGGGATGTGCTCTCCCACCAAGCTTCACCCGGCTAGAGGGATGTGCTCTCCCGACCACAAAGCTTCACCAGGACTAGAGGGATGTGCTCCCCACCCAAACTTCACCAGGCTAGAAGGGATGTGCTCCCACCAAAGTTCACCAGGCTAGAGGGATGTGCTCTCCACCAAGCTTCTCCAGGTTAGAGGGATGTGCTCCCCACCAAGCTTCACCAGGCTAGAGGGATGTGCTCCCACCAAGCTTCACCAGGCTAGAGGGATGTGCTCTCCACCAAGCTTCACCAGGCTAGAAGGACTGTGCTCTCCACCAGCTTCACCAGGCTAGAGGATGTGCTTTCCAGCCAAGCTTTCACCCACCTTGAGGGATGTGCTCTCCTCCAAGCTTCACCAGGCTAGAGGATGTGCTCTCCACCAAGCTTCACCCAGCTAGAGGATGTGCTCTCCTCCAAGCTTCACCAGGCTAGAGGGATGTGCTCTCCACCAAGCTTCACCAGGCTAGAGGGATGTGCTCATCACCAAGCTTCACCAGGCTAGAGGGATGTGCTCATCACCAAGCTTTACCAGGCTAGAGGGATGTGCTCCCCACCAAGCTTCACCAGGCTAGAGGGATGTGCTCTCCACCAAGCTTCACCAGGTTAGAGGGATGTGCTCTCCACCAAGCTTCACCGGGGTAGAGGGATGTGCTCTCCACCAAGCTTCACCAGGCTAGAGGAATATGCTCCCCACCAAGTCTCACCCACCTTTGAGGGATGTGCTCTCCACCAAGCTTCACCAGGCTAGAGGGATGTGCTCTCCACCAAGCTTCACCAGGCTAGAGGGATATGCTCTCCACCAAGCTTCACCAGGCTAGAGGGATGTGCTCCCACCAAGCTTCTTCAGGCTAGAGGGATGTGCTCTCCACCAAGCTTCACCAGGCTAGAGGGATGTACTCTCCACCAAGCTTCACCAGGCTAGGGGGATGTGCTCTCCACCAAGCTTCACCAGGCTAGAGGGATGTGCTCCCCACCAAGCTTCACCAGGCTAGAGAGATGTGCTCCCCACCAAGCTTCACCAGGCTAGAGGGATGTGCTCTCCACCAAGCTTCACCAGGCTAGAGGGATGTGCTCTCCACCAAGATTCATCAGGCTAGAGGGATGTGCTCCCACCAAGCTTCACCAGGCAAGAGGGATGTGCTCTCCACCAAGCTTCACCAGGCGAGAGGGATGTGCTCTCCACCAAGCTTCACCAGGCTAGAGGGATGTGCTCCCCACCATGTCTCACCCACCTTGAGGATGTGCTCTCCACCAAGCTTCACCAGGCTAGAGGGATGTGCTCTCCACCAAGTTTCACCAGGCTAGAGGGATGTGCTCCTCACCAAACTTCACCAGGCTAGAGGGATGTGCTCCCCACCAAGCTTCACCAGGCTAGAGGGATGTGCTCTCCACCAAGCTTCACCAGGCTAGAAGAATGTGCTCTCCACCAAGCTTCACCAGGCTAGAGGGATGTGCTCTCCACAAAGCTTCACCCACCTTGAGGGATGTGTTTCCACCAAGCTTCACCAGGCTAGAGGGATGTGCTCTCCATCAAGCTTCACCAAGCTAGAGGGATGTGCTCTCCACCAAGCTTCACCAGGCTAGAGGGATGTGCTCTCCACCAAACTTCACCAGGCTAGAGGGATGTGCTCTCCACCAAGCTTCACCAGGCTAGAGGTATGTGCTCCCCACCAAGTTTCACCAGGCTAGAGGGATGTGCTCTCCACCAAGCTTCACCAGGCTAGAGGGATGTGCTCCCCACCAAGCTTCACCAGGCTAGAGGGATGTGCTCATCACCAAGCTTCACCAGGCTAGAATGATGTGCTCATCACCAAGCTTCACCAGGCTAGAGGGATGTGCTCCCCACCAAGCTTCACCAGGCTAGAGGGATGTGCTCTCCACCAAGCTTCACCAGGCTAGAGGGATGTGCTCTCCACCAAGCTTCACCAGGCTAGAGGGATATGCTCCCCACCAAGCTTCACCAGCTAGAGGGATGTGCTCCCCACCAAGCTTCACCAGGCTAGAGGAATGTGCTCTTCACCAAGCTTCACCAGGCTAGAGGTATGTGCTCTCCACCAAGCTTCACCAGGCTAGGGGGATGTGCTCCCCACCAAGCCTCACTCCTATGGGAGGATGTGCTCCCCACCAAGCCTCACTCCTATGGGAGGATGTGCTCCCCACCAAGCTTCACCCCTGATGGAGGGATATGCACCCCACCAGGTCTCAGTCTGATGGAGGGAAGTGCTCCCCACCAAGTTTCACCCCAAGGGAAGGTTGTCCTCCCCACTACAAGGATGTGCTCACCACCAATCCTCAACCCACTAGACCCAAGAGGGATGTGCTCCCCAACAAGCTTCACTATACTAGTGATGTGCTCCTCACAAAACTTCACTTCGCTAGAGGGATGTGCTTCCAACCAAGCTTTACCCTCTAAAGGGATGTGCTCCCCCAAAAGCTCCACCATACTAGAGGGATGCACTCCCCAAAGCTTCACCCCACTAAAGGGACATGCTTCCCACTAAACTTCTCCCCACCATATGGATATGCTCCACGCTAATCCTCAACCCACTACAGTGATGTTCTCACAGCAGAGGTTTACACCTCTAGAATGATGTGCCCCCCCACCAAGATTTTACTCACTACGAGGATGTGTTCTCTACCAGGGTTCACACCACAACACCACATCTTGCTGACTGACCGAGCCAAGTGCCCATATCATTCTAAATGCTGACCCTGTCCATTGGCCACATAACCTTACATGCTAACCGCTCCAGGTGGCCACATCATTCTACATGCTGATCGCATCGTGTCCACATCACCCTACATGCTGACTACTCCAGAGGCCACATCACTCAACATGCTGACCGTGTCAGGCGGTGACATCACTATATGCTGACCGCGCCAGGTGGCCACATCATTCTAGATGCTGATTGCGCCAGGTGGCTACATCACTCTACATGCTAACCCGAATCAGGTTGCCACATCACTCTACATGTTGACACCTTCAGGTGGCCACATCACTACATTCTGACCGCGCCAGGTAGCCAACCACTCTACATGCTGACCTTGTCAGATGACCACATCACTCTATATGTTGACCGTGTCAGGTGGCCACATCACTCTTCACGATGACCGTGCCAGTTGGTTACATCACTCTGCATGCTGATGCGCCATGTAGTCACATCACAACATGCTGACCGCATCAGGTGGCCACATCACTCTACATGCTGATCGCACCAGATGGCCACATCACTCTACATGCTGACCTTGTCAAGTGGCTGCATCACTCGACATGCTCTACCGTGTCAGGTGGCCACATCATTCTGCATGCTGACCTTATCAGGTGGCCACATCACTACATGCTCTACCGTGTCAGGTGGCCACATCACTCTACATGCTGACCACGCCAGGTGGCCACATAACTCTACATGCTGACTTTGTCAGGTGGCCACATCACTCTACATGCTGACCACGCCAGGTGGCCACATCACTCTACATGCTGACCACGCCAGGTGGCCACATAACTCTACATGCTGACTTTGTCAGGTGGCCACATCACTCTACATGCTGAGCGTGTCAAGTAGCCACATCACTACATGCTGGCCGCTCCATGTGGCCACATCACTCTATATGCTGACCGTGTCAGGTGGCCACATCACTCTATATGCTGACCGTGTCAGGTGGCCACACCACTCTACATGTTGACCGTATCAGGTGACCACATCACTCCAGATGCTGACCGCTTCAGGTGGCCACGTCACTATATTCTGACCGCTCCAGGTGGCCTCATCACTCTACATGCTGACCACACTAGGTGGATTATCACTCTGTAATGGAGCCACCACTTGTAAGGTGGCCACCACTTGTAGGTGGCCACCAACTGTAATACTCAGTTGGTAAGAAGGAGATCGGGTCTTTCTTTGTTCCGTGTACTCAATGAAGATCAGGTGACCTTTATAGTTCTATTAGAAAAATAGGTAAGTACATCTGTATTACTCTGGACCTTATGGTCTTATGACACACAACGAGAGACATTGTGGTGGACGAGGCTGGCCAGTGTGTCCCATCACGTAACACTGGCAGGGGTTGTATTGGACTCCATCAACAACCATTCAACAACGTGTTCAAACAACAGGTCAGCTCTTACCTATTCAAACAACAGATCAGCTCTTATGTGTTCAAACAACAGATCAGCTCTTACGTGTTCAAACAACAGGTCAGCTCTTACCTATTCAAACAACAGATCAGCTCTTATGTGTTCAAACAACAGATCAGCTCTTACGTGTTCAAACAACAGATCACCTCTTACGTGTTCAAACAACAGATCAGCTCTTATGTGTTCAAACAACAGATCAGCTCTTACGTGTTCAAACAACAGATCACCTCTTATGTGTTCAAACAACAGATCACCTCTTATGTGTTCAAACAACAGATCAGCTCTTATGTGTTCAAACAACAGATCAGCTCTTATGTGTTCAAACAACAGATCAGCTCTTACGTGTTCAAACAACAGATCAGCTCTTATGTGTTCAAACAACAGATCAGCTCTTATGCGTTCAAACAACAGATCAGCTCTTGCGTGTTCAAACAACCGATCAGCTCTTACGTGTTCAAACAACAGATCAGCTCTTATGTGTTCAAACAACAGATCAGCTCTTACCTGTTCAAACAACAGATCAGCTCTTTATGTGTTCAAACAACAGATCAGCTCTTATGTGTTCAAACAACAGATCAGCTCTTATGTGTTCAAACAACAGATCAGCTCTTATGTGTTCAAACAACAGATCAGCTCTTATGTGTTCAAACAACAGATCAGCTCTTATGTGTTCAAACAACAGATCAGCTCTTATGTGTTCAAACAACAGATCAATTCTTATGTGTTCAAACAACAGATCAGCTCTTATGTGTTCAAACAACAGATCAGCTCTTATGTGTTCAAACAACAGATCAGCTCTTACGTGTTCAAACAACAGATCAGCTCTTATGTGTTCAAACAACAGATCAGATCTTATGTGTTCAAACAACAGATCAGCTCTTACGTGTTCAAACAACAGATCAGCTCTTACGTGTTCAAACAACAGATCAGCTCTTACCTGTTCAAACAACAGATCAGCTCTTATGTGTTCAAACAACAGATCAGCTCTTATGTGTTCAAACAACAGATCAGCTCTTATGTGTTCAAACAACAGATCAGCTCTTATGTGTTCAAACAACAGATCAGCTCTTACGTGTTCAAACAACAGATCAGCTCTTACGTGTTCAAACAACAGATCAGCTCTTATGTGTTCAAACAACAGATCAGCTCTTATGTGTTCAAACAACAGATCAGCTCTTATGTGTTCAAACAACAGATCAGCTCTTACGTGTTCAAACAACAGATCAGCTCTTATGTGTTCAAACAACAGATCAGCTCTTATGTGTTCAAACAACAGATCAGCTCTTATGTGTTCAAACAACAGATCAGCTCTTATGTGTTCAAACAACAGATCAGCTCTTACGTGTTCAAACAACAGATCAGCTCTTATGTGTTCAAACAACAGATCAGCTCTTATGTGTTCAAACAAACAGATCAGCTCTTATGTTCAAACATCATGATTCAGCTAATGTGCTTCAGTAAAAGATGAAGCTCGTATGTGTAAACACAGATGATGATCAACTATGTATTTGTAATTCACAAGGTAAAATGATGATAAATAGTGGATATGTAAGTCACAGTAAAGTGATGAAAACTATGTATATGTAATTCACAGTAAAATGATGGATAACTATGTATATGTAATTCACAGTAAAATGATGATAAACTATGTATATGTAATTCACAGTAAAATGATGATAACTATGTATATGTAGATTCACAGTAAAATGATGATAACTATGTATTGTAATTCACAGTAAAATGATGATAACTATTATAATGTAATTCACAGTAAAATGATGATAACTATGTATATGTAATTCACAGTAAAATGATGATAACTATGTATATGTAATTCACAGTAAAATGATGATAACTATGTATATGTAATTCACAGTAAAATGATGATAACTATGTATATGTAATTCACAGTAAAATGATGATAACTATGTATATGTAATTCACAGTAAAATGATGATAACTATGTATATGTAATTCACAGTAAAATGATGATAACTATGTATATGTAATTCACAGTAAAATGATGATAACTATGTATATGTAATTCACAGTAAAATGATGATAACTATGTATATGTAATTCACAGTAAAATGATGATAACTATGTATATGTAATTCACAGTAAAATGATGATAACTATGTATATGTAATTCACAGTAAAATGATGATAACTATGTATATGTAATTCACAGTAAAATGATGATAACTATGTATATGTAATTCACAGTAAAATGATGATAACTATGTATATGTAATTCACAGTAAAATGATGATAACTATGTATATGTAATTCACAGTAAAATGATGATAACTATGTATATGTAATTCACAGTAAAATGATGATAACTATGTATATGTAATTCACAGTAAAATGATGATAACTATGTATATGTAATTCACAGTAAAATGATGATAACTATGTATATGTAATTCACAGTAAAATGATGATAACTATGTATATGTAATTCACAGTAAAATGATGATAACTATGTATATGTAATTCACAGTAAAATGATGATAACTATGTATATGTAATTCACAGTAAAATGATGATAACTATGTATATGTAATTCACAGTAAAATGATGATAACTATGTATATGTAATTCACAGTAAAATGATGATAACTATGTATATGTAATTCACAGTAAAATGATGATAACTATGTATATGTAATTCACAGTAAAATGATGATAACTATGTATATGTAATTCACAGTAAAATGATGATAACTATGTATATGTAATTCACAGTAAAATGATGATAACTATGTATATGTAATTCACAGTAAAATGATGATAACTATGTATATGTAATTCACAGTAAAATGATGATAACTATGTATATGTAATTCACAGTAAAATGATGATAACTATGTATATGTAATTCACAGTAAAATGATGATAACTATGTATATGTAATTCACAGTAAAATGATGATAACTATGTATATGTAATTCACAGTAAAATGATGATAACTATGTATATGTAATTCACAGTAAAATGATGATAACTATGTATATGTAATTCACAGTAAAATGATGATAACTATGTATATGTAATTCACAGTAAAATGATGATAACTATGTATATGTAATTCACAGTAAAATGATAACTATGTATATGTAATTCACAGTAAAATGATGATAACTATGTATATGTAATTCACAGTAAAATGATGATAACAAAGATGATAACAATAATTAATGTCATGTTTGCGTGAGATTAACCTAGCGCTGACGGTGTCAGATGTCATGTGTACTCCAGGCAGCAGCAGCAGCAGCTGTGTGGGTGTCAGCCAACATACCCACCTTACAGGTTCATCTCACCAGTACTGGACGTCATCCCTGTAACACTTCTACAACTGACGTTACGCAAGTTACAGTTGGTGCGCACGATGTAGACACCAGCTGGTGACGGCCCACTGTCTGTGTGTGTGTATGTGTGTGTGTGTACTGCCTGACCAGATGAGTTACAGCGTTACATGTGACAACTCAAGTAATTGATACACAGAGAGATTAATGAAAGGGAGGAAGAAGAAACAAGGGAAAGTACCTACGAATTTTGGAGGAAGTGAAAAAACCTGTCTTTTAGAATGTGCCAGGTCATATTTATTGGGAAAGACGTGAGGGGATAGTGAGTTCCAAAGCTTCAACGTGTAAGAAAAGAAACAGTTATCAAAACAGCCTACCCTTGAGTTGCCAAAGGTCACACAATAATCATGTAACGCAGCAGCTTGCCCAGTATTGCGTGGCCGAACTAGTGGTGGGGCACACAAGCAGCCAGCTCGCAGCAACAAAAACCAAAGTGATATTCACAGAAGAGGAAAAGTGAACCAAAAATACGGCCTACGACCAGATGGTCAGATTTGTAGTTAGTCTGAGAAAGTTTACAAAGGGGATCGCTTTCGACGCGACTCTGTCAACTAAGGATGCAGAGCTAGAGCCACATTATGTTAGTACAACACTTACGCTGTGCATATGTATAATATATCTCCAGTATACATAGATATATGTATAAACATACTGATAAAAGTCAACGAAATGTAGCTTCATTCAGACTACAAGACTGATACAAGACTCAGTATATCGTCAGTATATCGTCAAAGCGTCCCATTGGCTGAAAATTATTTGACACTGTTACAAAAGAGACCAGTATAACTCCTGTTATCACAACACAACCATCAGACCAACAACCATTACAACAACCGCCAGACCAACAACCACCAGACCAACAACCACCAGACCAACAACCATCAGACCAACAAGCATATCAACAACTACAAGACCAACAACCATACCAACAACCATTAGAACAACCACCAGACCAACAACCATTGCAACAACAACCAGACCAACAACCATTACAACAACCACCAGATCAACAACAACCAGACCAACAACCATCACAACAAACACCAGATCAACAACCACCAGAACAACAACCATACCAACAAGCATTACAAAACCACCAGACCAACAACCATTACAACAACCACCAGACCAACAACCACCAAACCAACAACCATTACAACAACCACCAGGACAACAGCCATTAGAACAACCACCAGAACAACAACCATTACAACAACAACCAGACCAACAACCATTACAAAAACCACCAGACCAACAACCATTACAACAACAACCAGACCAACAACCATTACAACAACGACCAGACCAACATCCATTACAACAACCACAAGACCAACAAACATTACAACAACCACCAGACCAACAACCATTACAAATACCACCAGGCCAACAACCATTACAACAACAACCAGACCAACAACCATTACAACAAACACCAGGACAACAGCCATTACAACAACCAACAGACCAACAACCATTACAACAACTACCAAACCAACAACCATTACAACAACCACCAGACCAACAACCATACCAACAAGCATTACACCAACAACCATTACAACAACCAACAGACCAACAACCATTACAACAACCACCAGACCAACAACCATTACAACAACTACCAAACCAATAACCATACTAACAATCACCAGATCAGCAACCATACCAACAACCATTACAACAACAACCAGACCAACAACCATCACAACGACCATTACAACAACCACCAGACGAACAAACATTACAAAAACCACCAGACCAACAACCATTACAACAACCACCAGACCAACAACCATTACAAAAACCACCAGACCAACAACCATACCAACGACCATTACAACAACCACCAGACCAACAACCATTACAACAACCACCAGACCAACAACCATTACAACAACCACCAAACCAACAACCATTACGACAACCACCAGACCAACAACCATTACAACGACCATTACAACAACCACCAGACGAACAACCATTACAACAACCACCAGACCAACAACCATTACAACAACCACCAGACCAACAACCATTACAACAACCACCAGACGAACAACCATTACAACAACCACCAGACCAACAACCATTACAAAAACCACCAGACCAACAACCATTACAACAACCACCAGACCAACAACCATTACAACAACCACCAGACCAACAGCTATTACAACAACCATTACAACAACAACCAAACCAACAACCATTACAACAACCACCAGACCAACAACTATTACAAAAACCACCAGACCAACAACCAGACCTACAACCATACTAACAACCATTACAACAACCACCAGACCAACAACCATTACAACAACCACCAAACCAACAACTATTACAACAACCACCAAACCAACAACCATCACAACAACAACCAGACCAACAACCATTACAACAAACACCAGACCAACAACCATTACAACAACCACCAGACCAACAGCTATTACAACAACCATTACAACAACAACCAAACCAACAACCATTACAACAAACACCAGACCAACAACCATTACAACAACCACCAGACCAACAACTATTACAACAACCACCAGACCAACAACCACCAGACCAACAACCACCAGACCAACAACCATTACAACAACCACCAAACCAACAACCATTACAACAACCACCAAACCAACAACCATTACAACAACCACCAGACCAACAACCATTACAACAACCAGCAAAACAACAACTATTACAACAACAACCATTACAACAACAACCAGACCAACAGCCATTACAACAACCACCAGACCAACAACCATTACAACAACCACCAAACCAACAACTATTACAACAACAACCAGACCAACAACCATTACAACAACCACCAGACCAACAACCATTACAACAACCACCAAACCAACAACTATTACAACAACCAGACCAACAACCATTACAACAACCACCAGGACAACAACCATTACAACAACCACCAGACCAACAACCATTACAACAACCACCAGACCAACAACCATTACAACAACCACCAAACCAACAACCATTACAACAACAACCAGACCAATAATCATTACAACTGCCACCAGGACAACAGCCATTACAACAACCACCAGACTAACAACCATTACAACTACCATCAGGACAACAGCAATACCAAACCACTTAGTGAAGCACTTCAATCTTGGTGAAATCCCTTGAATCTTTGTAAAATCTTTTTGATTAGTACAATTTCATGAAACTCAGTGAAAATCCAAGAATATGGCTCCATCTTCTCGAGTTGCCTGCCCTTGATGCCATCGGGAGTTCACCAGGGACTTTCTCCTCAGAGATGAAGGTGAGTACACTTCTTGTTTGTTTTGCGACGTATTTGATAGGCTTTCGGTAGGTTAGGTTAGGAAAAACTGTGAAGCCTTTGAGAAAGTGGAAGTTAGGATGAAAAAGTGGGAAGAGGAAGCTGGGTTCTTGGCGGCGAAAGCCCTTGCGATACAGGTAACAGACACAGGTATATCATCCAAGGTAGCAACCATAGAGACGAAGCTGGTAGATACTTCCATCTTCCAACCTGCGAGGAAAACTTGTCCACGCATTACCCAACAACCGAACGAAGTCTCGACTTACACTAGGTACTGGATGATGAAGAACAGGATGATCAAGGTCGACCTCTCTATAGTCATGACCAGGAGTTGTGTGCGAAGTGTAGAAATTGGAAGAACTTGTGTTAAGCAGGAGCTAAGATAGAACACGTCCTAGTTAAGTTTGATGACATAGTCTCAAACAATGACGAAGACGTGATTTTTGTCATTCAGGTGAGAACCAACGATGCAGTTAATGGGAGATCGGCAGAAACACTAGCCAAGTCTAGGGAAATTATTAACAAGTTCAAGAAAAGTCGTAGGAAGTTTATGATACCAGGATTGCTGCCGTGGTATGACGTCGATTCCTCAGTAGAATGCTGGCGACAAAGAGAAGTTCTGTGTCGGGAGGAAGATAGTGTGTTGAGTATAGACTTGTGGAATCATTTTAGTCATGATAGCTGTGTGTACGTACGCTAGGCATGGTCTTCACTTAAATGGAATAGGGCAAGTCTGCCTTGGCAGAGTACTGGCTGGCTGAGAATTTTAGGACTTGTTCGATGCAGATAAACATACTCGAGGGATCGAATCACGTTCTAGCTAACGAAGGAACTAGGAGAGGAGGTGGAGGGTGGGGTAGGTCGGTGCGGGGTGTGGGGGGAGGGGGGGTAATCTGAGTGTGGAGGTGGAGGGTGAGGGTGGAGGGTGTGGGTGTGGGGGGATCAGAGTGTGGAGGTGGAGGGTGAGGGTGGAGGGTGTGGGTGTGGGTGGATCTGAGTGTGGAGGTGGAGGGTGAGGGTGGGGGTGGGGGTGTGGGTGGGATCTGAGTGTGGAGGTGGAGGGTGAGGGTGGAGTGTGTGGGTGTGGGAGGATCTGAGTGTGGAGGTGGAGGGAGGATGGACGCCATCTTGGCGGTAGGGCTCCTCGGCGAGAAGCGGTGACCTCACCAGCAGAGAAACTAGCAAAGAAAGGTCAAGTGGGGTCAAGTAGGGTCAAGTGGGGTCAAGTAGGGTCAAGTGGGGTCAAGTAGGGTCAAGTGGGGTCAAGTGGGGTCAAGTAGGTTCAAGTGGGGTCAAGTAGGGTCAAGTGGGGTCAAGTGGGGTCAAGTAGGGTCAAGTGGGGTCAAGTGGGGTCAAGTAGGGTCAAGTGGGGTCAAGTAGGGTCAAGTGGGGTCAAGTGGGGTCAAGTAGGTTCAAGTGGGGTCAAGTAGGGTCAAGTGGGGTCAAGTGGGGTCAAGTAGGGTCAAGTGGGGTCAAGTGGGGTCAAGTAGGGTCAAGTAGGGTCAAGTAGGTTCAAGTGGGGTCAAGTAGGGTCAAGTAGGGTCAAGTGGGGTCAAGTGGGGTCAAGTGGGGTCAAGTAGGGTCAAGTGGGGTCAAGTGGGGTCAAGTAGGGTCAAGTAGGGTCAAGTGGGGTCAAGTAGGGTCAAGTGGGGTCAAGTAGGGTCAAGTAGGGTCAAGTAGGTTCAAGTGGGGTCAAGTAGGGTCAAGTAGGGTCAAGTAGGGTCAAGTGGGGTCAAGTAGGGTCAAGTAGGGTCAAGTGGGGTCAAGTAGGGTCAAGTGGGGTCAAGTAGGGTCAAGTGGGGTCAAGTGGGGTCAAGTAGGGTCAAGTGGGGTCAAGTGGGGTCAAGTAGGCTCAAGTGGGGTCAAGTGGGGTCAAGTGGGGTCAAGTGGGGTCAAGTAGGGTCAAGTAGGGTCAAGTGGGGTCAAGTGGGGTCAAGTAGGTTCAAGTGGGGTCAAGTGGGGTCAAGTGGGGTCAAGTAGGGTCAAGTAGGGTCAAGTGGGGTCAAGTAGGGTCAAGTGGGGTCAAGTAAGGTCAAGTAAGGTCAAGTAGGGTCAAGTAGGGTCAAGTGGGGTCAAGTGGGGTCAAGTAGGTTCAAGTGGGGTCAAGTGGGGTCAAGTGGGGTCAAGTAAGGTCAAGTAGGGTCAAGTGGGGTCAAGTGGGGTCAAGTAGGGTCAAGTAGGGTCAAGTGGGGTCAAGTAGGGTCAAGTGGGGTCAAGTAGGGTCAAGTAAGGTCAAGTAGGGTCAAGTAGGTTCAAGTGGGGTCAAGTAGGGTCAAGTAGGGTCAAGTGGGGTCAAGTGGGGTCAAGTAGGTTCAAGTGGGGTCAAGTAGGGTCAAGTGGGGTCAAGTAGGTTCAAGTGGGGTCAAGTAGGGTCAAGTGGGGTCAAGTAGGTTCAAGTGGGGTCAAGTAGGGTCAAGTGGGGTCAAGTAGGGTCAAGTGGGGTCAAGTAGGGGTCAAGTAGGGTCAAGTAGGTCAAGTAGGGGTCAAGTAGGGTCAAGTGGGTCAAGTAGTCAAGTGGGTCAAGTAGGGTCAAGTGGGGTCAAGTAGGTCAAGTGGGGTCAAGTGGGTCAAGTAGGGGTCAAGTAGGGTCAAGTGGGTCAAGTGGGTCAAGTGGTGTCAAGTAGGTTCAAGTGGGGTCAAGTGGGTCAAGTGGGGTCAAGTAGGTTCAAGTGGGGGTCAAGTAGGGTCAAGTAGGGGTCAAGTAGGGTCAAGTGGGGTCAAGTAGGGTCAAGTGGGGTCAAGTAGGGTCAAGTGGGGTCAAGTGGGTTCAAGTGGGGTCAAGTGGGGTCAAGTGGGTCAAGTAGGGTCAAGTAGGGGTCAAGTAGGGTCAAGTAGGGTCAAGTGGGGTCAAGTAGGGTCAAAGTTGGGTCAAGTGGGGTCAAGTAGGGTCAAGTGGGTCAAGTGGGGTCAAGTAGGTTCAAGTGGGGTCAAGTAGGGTCAAGTAGGTTCAAATGGGGTCAAGTAGGGTCAAGTAGGGTCAAGTGGGGTCAAGTGGGGTCAAGTAGGTTCAAGTGGGGTCAAGTAGGGTCAAGTGGGGTCAAGTAGGTTCAAGTGGGATCAAGTAGGGTCAAGTGGGGTCAAGTAGGTTCAAGTGGGGTCAAGTAGGGTCAAGTGGGGTCAAGTAGGGTCAAGTGGGGTCAAGTGGGGTCAAGTGGGGTCAAGTAGGGTCAAGTGGGGTCAAGTAGGGTCAAGTGGGGTCAAGTAGGGTCAAGTGGGGTCAAGTAGGATCAAGTAGGGTCAAGTGGGGTCAAGTAGGGTCAAGTAGGGTCAAGTAGGGTCAAGTGGGGTCAAGTAGGGTCAAGTGGGGTCAAGTAGGGTCAAGTGGGGTCAAGTGGGGTCAAGTGGGGTCAAGTAGGGTCAAGTGGGGTCAAGTAGGGTCAAGTGGGGTCAAGTAGGGTCAAGTGGGGTCAAGTAGGGTCAAGTAGGGTCAAGTAGGGTCAAGTGGGGAGAAGTCTGGCAGTAGCAGGTTAGCACAGCTACAGGTCAGTGTCCAGTGTGGCGCGGGCCAGGCAGACTTAGGCGGCAAACCCAGAACAGATGGAGAACCGTCTCTCTCCCGGTGGTGCACACGACGCGCACTGTAACACTCATAATAAACACACACACACACACACACACACACACACACACACACACACACACACACACACACACACACACACAGACAGAGTAAAAAAAATACAAAGTCAGTTCAGAAATCAACTCTGAAGAAGATAAATGTAATATCCACAAATAGCTGGAGCATCATTACGAAACGTGATGAAGTTATCGTATGCGGTTACTGAAAGACCAAATATTATTACAATGTGAGATACGTAGGTAAAGTCCTGAGAATAGATTCATAATGGTCGAGTTAACAATACCTGAATATAAACTGTTTACGAAAGTTGATCTACGTTCACAATCTAAGTGTTATTAAGATATGCAAAGTAGACACACACACACACACACACACACACACACACACACACACACACACACACACACACACACACACACACACACACACACACTGACCACTCTCTTTATATTGACATTACCCACAAGTTGAAAAGTAAACTACGTCTTGGCGTTATTTACAGATTTCCTAAGTAAACAGAAGACGACGATAATACATTATACAATGAAATCAAAATACAATAAACAGTTGAGATGTTATAACAGTAGGAGACTTCAACAGTCCAAACACAAACTGGAACACGTTAACAAGTGACCGAGATGGAACGAGACTAACGGAACTGCTTGAAGACACTTTTCTAGAACAGTTAATTAAGAAACCAAGACGAGGTAAACACATTCTTGATCTTGTCCTCACCTGTGACTGTACAAACCAAGTCTTGTGAAGTAGGCGAGAGTTTGTCATACAGCGATCACAGTTGGATCAGATGAGATATCAATTTAGATGATGAAATACATGACAACCAACTCTTGATCCCAGATAACACGCCAGCAAATGTGGAAAACATTAGACACGAAATTCACAGAAGCAATAAAAGAAAACTTGTTGACGTTAACACAGTAGAGGAAATGTGGAATAATTCTACAAACACACAACTCAAGGTTTAAAATAAAGATGTTCCACAAACTACCAAGAGAAATTGTAATATTTCAAAACCATCATGGATGAACAGGAGAACAGAAGGATGAACAGGAGAACAGAAGGATGAACAGGAGAACAGAAGGATGAACAGGAGAACTGAAGGATGAACAGGAGAACTGAAGGATGATCAGGAGAACTGAAGGATGAACAGGAGAACTGAAGGATGAACAGGAGAACAGAAGGATGAACAGGAGAACTGAAGGATGAACAGGAGAACAGAAGGATGAACAGGAGAACTGAAGGATGAACAGGAGAACTGAAGGATGAATTCGCTAAAAGAAGAAAACATATAACAAATTCAAATCAATGGAAACCGATGAAGATCACCTGAAATTATTCAAGATCCAAAGTTAATGTAAGAAGGTCATAAGACAGAGTAAACGTGACGAAAAAAAGAATAATTTCCTTGAAAGATAAGAATAATCCTAAGGAATTCTTCAAATATATAAGACAAAGGAAGACAGTAAAAGAAGGAATTGGACCATTACGAAACGACCATGACACACTAACTACTGACGACAAGGAAATGGCCACCATACTGAATTATTCTTGCAACTCCGTATTGACAATTGAAGAAACATCTCGAATACCACAACCAATGAAAATGTTACAAGGATCTGATGAAGAACAGTTGAAGGTTAGAGAAATAAAGAGTTCTGAAGTACTTCAATACCTGGACCAATTAAATCATAACAAATCCAACGGCCCAGATCACTTAGCTCCAAGATTTTTAAAAGAGGTCAGGAGACAGATGATATATGCCATAACAAAATATTGGATAAATCTGTATCAGATGGTCAGGTGCTAACTGACTGGACACTAGCAATGTTACTCCTGTATATGAAAAAGGAGACATAAAGTGTACCTTGAACTACCTCCCAATTAGCCTTACGTCATTGTTAAGTAAGATGATGGAAAAATAATACGAGATAAAATTGTCACGTTTCTAGAACGCGACAACCAACACGGTTTCCGCTATAGAAGATCCTGCCTGACGAATTTGATGGAATCTTTTAATGTTATTTATGAGAATTTGGACGAGAAATTACCGTCTGATGTTGTATATTTAGATTTCCGAAATGCTTTCGATAAAGTTTCTCACAAGAGACTTTTACATAAACTCAAAGCACACGGAATCAGTGAAGAACTGTGTACATGGATCAGAGACTGGCTTACCGGAAGAAAGCAACGTGTAGTATTAAACGGCGAAGCCTCACATTGGCTAGACGTAACGAGTGGTGTGCCACAGGGGTCGCTCCTAGGCCCAGGTCTTTTCATGATATACATTGATGACCTACAACTCGGTCTCATATCTAACATCTCTAAATCTGTTGACAATACTAAACTAGGAGGTAGAGCTGTAAACAGGCGGGACTGAGAAATGATGGAAAGATCTTAACTTACTAACAGAATGGTCAGACAGATGGTAACTGAAGTTTAATGTTGAGAAGTGTAAAGTACAAACTATTAGGAAACTCTATAACTAAAGTTAATGAAGAAAAGGAACTTGAAGTTGTCATTAGCAACAATTTGAAACACACTAAACAGTGTCAAGCAGGAAGTAAAAAACATAACCAAATGTTAGGTTTCATAGTCAGGAACACAAGACACCAGAAACAATTCTCACACTACAACCATTACAACTACCACCTACAACCATTACAACGACCACCTACAACCATTACAACTACCACCTACAACCATTACAACTACCACCTACAACCATTACAACTACCACCTACAACCATTACAACTACCACCTACAACCATTACAACTACCACCTACAACCATTACAACTACCACCTACAACCATTACAACTACCACCTACAACCATTACAACGACCACCTACAACCATTACAACTACCACCTACAACCATTACAACTACCACCTACAACCATTACAACTACCACCTACAACCATTACAACGACCACCTACAACCATTACAACTACCACCTACAACCATTACAACTACCACCTACAACCATTACAACTACCACCTACAACCATTACAACGACCACCTACAACCATTACAACGACCACCTACAACCATTACAACTACCACCTACAACCATTACAACGACCACCTACAACCATTACAACTACCACTGCTACAACTCCTAAAATGATCATCATTATATCTACCTACATCACCAACATCTCAACCACTTCAGTCACAACCACAGCATCCACCACCACTACCCCAGCTACCACCACTACCACCATACCCCCGCCATCCCAGTTACCACCACCACAACCCAACTATCACCACCATCCCAGTTACCACCACCACAACCCAACTATCACCACCATCTAGCTATAATCGCCAACTCTACTCCAGCTACCACCACTACCACTACAACAATCATCACCGCCCCAGTTATCACCACTACTGCCATTACCAACACGACCAACAACATCACTCCAGCTACCACCACCATTACCACCACCAACAATAACACCACCCCAGGTACCACCACTACCACCATTACCATCACTGCCGCCACCACCACCATCACCACCACAGCTACCACAACTGCCAACATCATCACCATCACTAATATCACCACCAACACCACCAGCTATCACCATAACCACCACTACCACCATCATCACCATCACCAGCCCAGCAATCACCATTAATCCCGTCACCATCACCACCCCAGTTACCACCGCTAACACCACCATTACATTAGCTACCACCACAACCACCATCACCATTACCACCCCAGTTACCACCATTACCATCACCATTACATTAGCTACCACCACGACCATCATCACCATTACCACCCCAGCTACTACAACTACCACCATTACCACCACCACCACCCCAGTTACCACCACTACCACCATTACCACCACCACCCTAGCTACCACCACTACTACCACCACTACCCTAACTACCACCATCACTACCACCACCATCATGACCACCACAGTTACCACCACCACCACCATTACCACCACCACCTTAGCTACCACCACCACTACCACCACCATCATGACCACCACAGTTACCACCACTACCACCATTACCACCACCACCATTACCACCACCATCATCACCACCCTGGGTACCACCACTACACCACAATCACCACCCCAGCCATCACCACCAACACCACCATCACCACCCCAGCTACCACAACTACCACTACAAACAACAACACCCCAGCTACCACAATTACCACCACAAACAGCAACACCCCAGTTACCACCACTACCACCATTACCACCATCACCTTAGCTACCACCACCACTACCACCACCACTATCGTAGCTACCACCACTATCTCCACCAGCATCACCACCGTCGCAGCTACCACCACTACCACCACCACCACTAGCACCATCACCACCGTGGCAGCTACCACCACTACCACCACCACCATTAGCACCATCACCACCGTGGCAGCTACCACCACTACCACCATTACCACCACCACCACCGTGGCAGCTACCACCACTACCACCATTACCACCATCACCACCGTGGCAGCTACCACCACTACCACCACCACCAGCATCACCACCGTGGCAGCTACCACCACTACCACCACCACCACCATCACCACCGTGGCAGCTACCACCACTACCACCACCACCACTAGCACCATCACCACCGTGGCAGCTACCACCACTACCACCACCACTAGCACCATCACCACCGTGGCAGCTACCACCACTACCACCACCACTAGCACCATCACCACCGTGGCAGCTACCACCACTACCACCACCACCACCATCACCACCGTGGCAGCTACCACCACTACCACCACCACCACCATCACCACCGTGGCAGCTACCACCACTACCACCATTACCACCATCACCTTAGCTACCACCACCACTACCACCACCACTATCGTAGCTACCACCACTATCTCCACCAGCATCACCACCGTGGCAGCTACCACCACTACCACCACCACCACTAGCACCATCACCACCGTGGCAGCTACCACCACTACCACCACCACTAGCACCATCACCACCGTGGCAGCTACCACCACTACCACCACCACCACCACCACCATCACCACCGTGGCAGCTACCACCACTACCACCACCACCACTAGCACCATCACCACCGTGGCAGCTACCACCACTACCACCATAACCCTGGTAGCTGCTGCTGGAGGCGGGCAGGGGAGGGATTGCTTAACTAATATTTGTGCTTTTCATTAAGCTGGTGGCAAAGCAAGCCGCCATTATTTCTGGTGTTTGCCACCTTAATTATTCAGACCGGCCTTTACCTGCTCCAGAAAGTTCAAGATAGAATTCCTCGTGTGGCTGGTTAAGGCCATGTCAAGTGGCCGGGCAGGGAGTAATGTTTCCCCTGCCGCTTAAGGGGCAGTCTGCTGTGGCTGTGGTAGTGCTGGAGGGATAGATGAGAACTGCTGCTGCTGTGGCAGTGATAGTGCTGGAGGGATAGATGAGAACTGCTGCTGCTGTGGCAGTGGTAGTGCTGGAGGGATAGGTGAGAACTGCTGTGGCAGTGGTAGTGCTGGAGGGATAGATGAGAACTGCTGTTGCTGTGGCAGTGATAGTGCTGGAGGGATAGGTGAGAACTGCTGCTGCTGTGGCAGTGGTAGTGCTGGAGGGATAGGTGAGAACTGCTGCTGCTGTGGCAGTGATCGTGCTGGAGGGATAGGTGAGAACTGCTGCTGCTGTGGCAGTGATAGTGCTGGAGGGATAGATGAAAACTGCTGCTGCTGTGGCAGTGGTAGTGCTGGAGGGATAGATGAGAACTGCTGCTGCTGTGGCAGTGGTAGTGCTGGAGGGATAGATGAGAACTGCTGTGGCAGTGGTAGTGCTGGAGGGATAGGTGAGAACTGCTGTTGCTATGGTAGTGCTGGAGGGATAGGTGAGAACTGCTGCTGCTGTGGCAGTGATAGTGCTGGAGGGATAGGTGAGAACTGCTGCTGCTGTGGCAGTGGTAGTGCTGGAGGGATAGATGAGAACTGCTGCTGCTGTGGCAGTGATAATGCTGGAGGGATAGATGAAAACTGCTGTTGCTGTGGCAGTGGTAGTGCTGGAGGGATAGGTGAGAACTGCTGCTGCTGTGGCAGTGGTAGTGCTGGAGGGATAGATGAGAACTGCTGCTGCTGTGGCAGTGATAATGCTGGAGGGATAGGTGAGAACTGCTGTTGCTGTGGCAGTGGTAGTGCTGGAGGGATAGATGAAAACTGCTGTTGCTGTGGCAGTGGTAGTGCTGGAGGGATAGATGAAAACTGCTGCTGCTGTGGCAGTGGTAGTGCTGGAGGGATAGGTGAGAACTGCTGCTGCTGTGGCAGTGGTAGTGCTGGAGGGATAGGTGAGAACTGCTGTTGCTGTGGCAGTGGTAGTGCTGGAGGGATAGATGAGAACTGCTGCTGCTGTGGCAGTGGTAGTGCTGGAGGGATAGATGAGAACTGCTGCTGCTGTGGCAGTGATAATGCTGGAGGGATAGATGAAAACTGCTGCTGCTGTGGCAGTGGTAGTGCTGGAGGGATAGGTGAGAACTGCTGTTGCTGTGGCAGTGATAATGCTGGAGGGATAGATGAAAACTGCTGCTGCTGTGGCAGTGGTAGTGCTGGAGGGATAGGTGAGAACTGCTGCTGCTGTGGCAGTGGTAGTGCTGGAGGGATAGATGAGAACTGCTGTTGCTGTGGCAGTGGTAGTGCTGGAGGGATAGATGAGAACTGCTGCTGCTGTGGCAGTGGTAGTGCTGGAGGGATAGATGAGAACTGCTGCTGCTGTGGCAGTGATAATGCTGGAGGGATAGATGAAAACTGCTGCTGCTGTGGCAGTGGTAGTGCTGGAGGGATAGGTGAGAACTGCTGTTGCTGTGGCAGTGGTAGTGCTAGAGGGATAGGTGAGAACTGCTGTTGCTGTGGCAGTGGTAGTGCTGGAGGGATAGGTGAGAACTGCTGTTGCTGTGGCAGTGATAGTGCTCGAGGGATAGGTGAGAACTGCTGCTGCTGTGGCAGTGGTAGTGCTGGAGGGATAGATGAGAACTGCTGCTGCTGTGGCAGTGGTAATGCTGGAGGGATAGATGAGAACTGCTGTTGCTGTGGCAGTGGTAGTGCTGGAGGGATAGGAGAGAACTGCTGCTGCTGTGGCAGTGGTAGTGCTGGAGGGATAGATGAGAACTGCTGCTGCTGTGGCAGTGATAATGCTGGAGGGATAGATGAAAACTGCTGTTGCTGTGGCAGTGGTAGTGCTGGAGGGATAGGTGAGAACTGCTGTTGCTGTGGCAGTGGTAGTGCTGGAGGGATAGGTGAGAACTGCTGTTGCTGTGGCAGTGGTAGTGCTGGAGGGATAGGTGAGAACTGCTGTTGCTTCTTCTTTGGCACTATTAATGTCTGGAGGAGTTGGTTGGTGAGGAATGCTGCTACCACTGCTGCTGTGGCAGTGGTAATACTGACGGGGTCGGTAAGAACTGCTACTACCACTGCTGCTGTGGCAGTGGTAGTGCTGGGATGGTAGGTGATACCTGCTACTACTGCAGCAGTGGTGCATCAGTCCTCCAGTAGTATCACCATCATCATGCATCAGTCCTCCAGTAGTATCACCATCATCGTGCATCAGTCCTCCAGTAGTATCACCATCATCGTGCATCAGTCCTCCAGTAGTATCACCATCATCGTGCATCAGTCCTCCAGTAGTATCACCATCATCGTGCATCAGTCCTCCAGTAGTATCACCATCATCGTGCATCAGTCCTCCAGTAGTATCACCATCATCGTGCATCAGTCCTCCAGTAGTATCACCATCATCGTGCATCAGTCCTCCAGTAGTATCACCATCATCGTGCATCAGTCCTCCAGTAGTATCACCATCATCGTGCATCAGTCCTCCAGTAGTATCACCATCATCGTTCATCAGTCCTCCAGTAGTATCACCATCATCGTGCATCAGTCCTCCAGTAGTATCACTATTATCGTGCATCAGTCCTCCAGTAGTATCACCATCATCATGCATCAGTCCTCCAGTAGTATCACCATCATCCTGCATCAGTCCTCCAGTAGTATCACCATCATCCTGCATCAGTCCTCCAGTAATATTACCATCATCGTGCATCAGTCCTCCAGTAATATCACCATCATCGTGCATCAGTCCTCCAGTAGTATCACCATCATCGTGCATCAGTCCTCCAGTAGTATCACCATCATCGTGCATCAGTCCTCCAGTAATATCACCATCATCGTGCATCAGTCCTCCAGTAGTATCACCATCATCGTGCATCAGTCCTTCAGTAGTATCACCATCATCCTGCATCAGTCCTCCAGTAATATCACCATCATCGTACATCAGTCCTCCAGTAGTATCACCATCATCGTGCATCAGTCCTCCAGTAGTATCACCATCATCGTGCATCAGTCCTCCAGTAGTATCACCATCATCCTGCATCAGTCCTCCAGTAGTATCACCATCATCGTGCATCAGTCCTCCAGTAGTATCACCATCATCGTGCATCAGTCCTCCAGCAGTATCACCATCATCGTGCATCAGTCCTCCAGTAGTATCACCATCATCGTGCATCAGTCCTCCAGCAGTATCACCATCATCGTGCATCAGTCCTCCAGTAGTATCACCATCATCGTGCCTCAGTCCTCCAGTATTATCACCATCATCCTGCATCAGTCCTCCAGTAGCATCACCATCATCGTGCATCAGTCCTAAAGTAGTGTCACCATCATCATGCATCAGGCCTCCAGTAGTATCACCATCATCCTGCATCAGTCCTCCAGTAGTATCACCATCATCCTGCATCAGTCCTCTAGTAGTAACACCATCATCATGCATCATCCTAAAGTAGTGTTACCATCATCATGCATCAGTCCTCCAGTAGTATCACCATCATCATGCATCAGTCCTCCAGTAGTATCACCATCATCCTGCATCAGTCCTCTAGTAGTAACACCATCATCATGCATCATCCTAAAGTAGTGTTACCATCATCATGCATCAGATCTCCAGTAGTATCACCATAATCATGCATCAGTCCAACAGTTTTATCACCATCATCATACATCAGTCCTCAAGTAGAATCACCATAATCATGCATCAGTCCTCCAGTAGTATCACAATCGTCGTGCATCAATCCTCCAGTAGCATCACCATCATCCTGCATCAGTCCTCCAGTAGTATCACCATCATCGTGCATCAGTCCTCCAGTAGTATCACCATCATCATGCATCAGTCCTCCAGTAGTATCACCATCATCGTGCATCAGTCCTCCAGTAGTATCACCATCATCGTGCATCAGTCCTCCAGTAGTATCACCATCATCGTGCATCAGTCCTCCAGTAGTATCACCATCATCGTGCATCAGTCCTCCAGTAGTATCACCATCATCGTGCATCAGTCCTCCAGTAGTATCACCATCATCGTGCATCAGTCCTCCAGTAGTATCACCATCATCGTGCATCAGTCCTCCAGTAGTATCACCATCATCGTGCATCAGTCCTCCAGTAGTATCACCATCATCATGCATCAGTCCTCCAGTAGTATCACCATCATCATGCATCAGTCCTTCAGTAGTATCACCATCATCGTGCATCAGTCCTCCAGTAGTATCACCATCATCGTGCATCAGTCCTCCAGTAGTATCACCATCATCGTGCATCAGTCCTCCAGTAGTATCACCATCATCGTGCATCAGTCCTCCAGTAGTATCACCATCATCGTGCATCAGTCCTCCAGTAGTATCACCATCATCGTGCATCAGTCCTCCAGTAGTATCACCATCATCGTGCATCAGTCCTCCAGTAGTATCACCATCATCGTGCATCAGTCCTCCAGTAGTATCACCATCATCGTGCATCAGTCCTCCAGTAGTATCACCATCATCGTGCATCAGTCCTCCAGTAGTATCACCATCATCGTGCATCAGTCCTCCAGTAGTATCACCATCATCGTGCATCAGTCCTCCAGTAGTATCACCATCATCGTGCATCAGTCCTCCAGTAGTATCACCATCATCGTGCATCAGTCCTCCAGTAGTATCACCATCATCGTGCATCAGTCCTCCAGTAGTATCACCATCATCGTGCATCAGTCCTCCAGTAGTATCACCATCATCGTGCATCAGTCCTCCAGTAGTATCACCATCATCGTGCATCAGTCCTCCAGTAGTATCACCATCATCGTGCATCAGTCCTCCAGTAGTATCACCATCATCGTGCATCAGTCCTCCAGTAGTATCACCATCATCGTGCATCAGTCCTCCAGTAGTATCACCATCATCGTGCATCAGTCCTCCAGTAGTATCACCATCATCGTGCATCAGTCCTCCAGTAGTATCACCATCATCGTGCATCAGTCCTCCAGTAGTATCACCATCATCGTGCATCAGTCCTCCAGTAGTATCACCATCATCGTGCATCAGTCCTCCAGTAGTATCACCATCATCGTGCATCAGTCCTCCAGTAGTATCACCATCATCGTGCATCAGTCCTCCAGTAGTATCACCATCATCGTGCATCAGTCCTCCAGTAGTATCACCATCATCGTGCATCAGTCCTCCAGTAGTATCACCATCATCGTGCATCAGTCCTCCAGTAGTATCACCATCATCGTGCATCAGTCCTCCAGTAGTATCACCATCATCGTGCATCAGTCCTCCAGTAGTATCACCATCATCGTGCATCAGTCCTCCAGTAGTATCACCATCATCGTGCATCAGTCCTCCAGTAGTATCACCATCATCGTGCATCAGTCCTCCAGTAGTATCACCATCATCGTGCATCAGTCCTCCAGTAGTATCACCATCATCGTGCATCAGTCCTCCAGTAGTATCACCATCATCGTGCATCAGTCCTCCAGTAGTATCACCATCATCGTGCATCAGTCCTCCAGTAGTATCACCATCATCGTGCATCAGTCCTCCAGTAGTATCACCATCATCGTGCATCAGTCCTCCAGTAGTATCACCATCATCGTGCATCAGTCCTCCAGTAGTATCACCATCATCGTGCATCAGTCCTCCAGTAGTATCACCATCATCGTGCATCAGTCCTCCAGTAGTATCACCATCATCGTGCATCAGTCCTCCAGTAGTATCACCATCATCGTGCATCAGTCCTCCAGTAGTATCACCATCATCGTGCATCAGTCCTCCAGTAGTATCACCATCATCGTGCATCAGTCCTCCAGTAGTATCACCATCATCGTGCATCAGTCCTCCAGTAGTATCACCATCATCGTGCATCAGTCCTCCAGTAGTATCACCATCATCGTGCATCAGTCCTCCAGTAGTATCACCATCATCGTGCATCAGTCCTCCAGTAGTATCACCATCATCGTGCATCAGTCCTCCAGTAGTATCACCATCATCGTGCATCAGTCCTCCAGTAGTATCACCATCATCGTGCATCAGTCCTCCAGTAGTATCACCATCATCGTGCATCAGTCCTCCAGTAGTATCACCATCATCGTGCATCAGTCCTCCAGTAGTATCACCATCATCGTGCATCAGTCCTCCAGTAGTATCACCATCATCGTGCATCAGTCCTCCAGTAGTATCACCATCATCGTGCATCAGTCCTCCAGTAGTATCACCATCATCGTGCATCAGTCCTCCAGTAGTATCACCATCATCGTGCATCAGTCCTCCAGTAGTATCACCATCATCGTGCATCAGTCCTCCAGTAGTATCACCATCATCGTGCATCAGTCCTCCAGTAGTATCACCATCATCGTGCATCAGTCCTCCAGTAGTATCACCATCATCGTGCATCAGTCCTCCAGTAGTATCACCATCATCGTGCATCAGTCCTCCAGTAGTATCACCATCATCGTGCATCAGTCCTCCAGTAGTATCACCATCATCGTGCATCAGTCCTCCAGTAGTATCACCATCATCGTGCATCAGTCCTCCAGTAGTATCACCATCATCGTGCATCAGTCCTCCAGTAGTATCACCATCATCGTGCATCAGTCCTCCAGTAGTATCACCATCATCGTGCATCAGTCCTCCAGTAGTATCACCATCATCGTGCATCAGTCCTCCAGTAGTATCACCATCATCGTGCATCAGTCCTCCAGTAGTATCACCATCATCGTGCATCAGTCCTCCAGTAGTATCACCATCATCGTGCATCAGTCCTCCAGTAGTATCACCATCATCGTGCATCAGTCCTCCAGTAGTATCACCATCATCGTGCATCAGTCCTCCAGTAGTATCACCATCATCGTGCATCAGTCCTCCAGTAGTATCACCATCATCGTGCATCAGTCCTCCAGTAGTATCACCATCATCGTGCATCAGTCCTCCAGTAGTATCACCATCATCGTGCATCAGTCCTCCAGTAGTATCACCATCATCGTGCATCAGTCCTCCAGTAGTATCACCATCATCGTGCATCAGTCCTCCAGTAGTATCACCATCATCGTGCATCAGTCCTCCAGTAGTATCACCATCATCGTGCATCAGTCCTCCAGTAGTATCACCATCATCGTGCATCAGTCCTCCAGTAGTATCACCATCATCGTGCATCAGTCCTCCAGTAGTATCACCATCATCGTGCATCAGTCCTCCAGTAGTATCACCATCATCGTGCATCAGTCCTCCAGTAGTATCACCATCATCGTGCATCAGTCCTCCAGTAGTATCACCATCATCGTGCATCAGTCCTCCAGTAGTATCACCATCATCGTGCATCAGTCCTCCAGTAGTATCACCATCATCGTGCATCAGTCCTCCAGTAGTATCACCATCATCGTGCATCAGTCCTCCAGTAGTATCACCATCATCGTGCATCAGTCCTCCAGTAGTATCACCATCATCGTGCATCAGTCCTCCAGTAGTATCACCATCATCGTGCATCAGTCCTCCAGTAGTATCACCATCATCGTGCATCAGTGCTCCAGTAGTATCACCATCATCGTGCATCAGTCCTACAGTAGTATCACCATCATCGTGTATCAGTGCTCCAGTATTATCACCATCATCGTGCATCAGTGCTCCAGTAGTATCACCATCATCGTGCATCAGTCCTCCAGTAGTATCACCATCATCGTGCATCAGTCCTCCAGTAGTATCACCATCATCGTGCAGGTGTGTGGTGGAGCGGGTCAACAGGAGCTGGGGAGGCGAGTGTTGGGTCGGGTCAACAGGAGTAGGGTAGTGTGTGGTAAAGTGGTTCAGCAGAAGTGGTGCAGGTGTATGGTGCTTGGGTCAACACGAGCATGGGTGTTGTGTGGTGGGGGATAGCAACGAGCAGGGCGGGTGTGGTGGAGGAGGTCAAGAGGAGGAGGACAGTGTGTGGTGGAGGAGGTCAAGAGGAGGAGGACAGTGTGTGGTGGAGGAGGTCAAGAGGAGGAGGAGAGTGTGTGGTGGAGCAGGTCAAGAGGGGGAGGACAGTGTGTGGTGGAGGAGGTCAAGAGGAGGAGGACAGTGTGTGGTGGAGGAGGTCAAGAGGAGGAGGAGAGTGTGTGGTGGAGGAGGTCAAGAGGAGGAGGACAGTGTGTGGTGGAGGAGGTCAAGAGGAGGAGGAGAGTGTGTGGTGGAGCAGGTCAAGAGGGGGAGGACAGTGTGTGGTGGAGGAGGTCAAGAGGAGGAGGACAGTGTGTGGTGGAGGAGGTCAAGAGGAGGAGGAGAGTGTGTGGTGGAGGAGGTCAAGAGGAGGAGGACAGTGTGTGGTGGAGGAGGTCAAGAGGAGGAGGACAGTGTGTGGTGGAGGAGGTCAAGAGGAGGAGGACAGTGTGTGGTGGAGCAGGTCAAGAGGGGGAGGAGAGTGTGTGGTGGAGGAGGTCAAGAGGAGGAGGAGAGTGTGTGGTGGAGCGGGTCAACAGGAGCTGGGGAGGCGTGTGTTGGTTTGTGTCATCAGGAACGAGACATGACTGTGGCGGAAGTAGTCAACAGGTGCGGCGCAGGCGTGTTGTGGGTCAGGTCTGCAGGAGGTTGAGAGGCGCGTGGTGGAGTGGGTCAACAGGAACGGTGCAGGGTCGTGTGGGGGCTGGGTCAACAGGAGCATGGCAGGTGTGTGGTGGAGCGGGTCAACAGGAGCGGTGGAAGCTTGTGGTGGGTTGGGTCAAAAGTACCAGGGCAGGCGTATGGTGGGTTTGGTCAACAGGAGCGGGGCTGGCGTGTGGTGGGTTTGGTCAACAGGAGCGACGGCAGGTTGGTTGGAGCGGGGCGGGGTGAGGCGAGGCTGGGCGGGGTGAGGCGGGGCTGGGCGGGGTGAGGCGGGGCTGGGGGTGAGGCGGGGCTGGGCGGGGTGAGGCGGGGCGGGGCGGGGCGGGGCGTGTGTGCCCGCCCGGTAGTGACGTGTCCCCACGTCCCACGGGTGCCCACTATTCAAATGACCCTCTCACATTCCCACGTCATGAATATTTATCTACTTTTAACTTGGTAATCCTTGGGAGACTTGAAGGAAAAGACAGCGAGTGATGCGCAATGTTGTCTCCAGTGGTGGATTGTGGCCAATCTGAGACTTAGGTACAACCATGTGCTCTTACTGGGCCACCTGTGGCCAGCCTGAGACTTAGGTACAACCGTGTGCTCTTACTGGGCCACCTGTGGCCAATCTGAGACTTAGGTACAACCATGTGCTTTTACTGGGCCACCTGTGGCCAGCCTGAGACTTAGGTACAACTATGTGCTCTTACTGGGCCACCTGTGGCCAGCATGAGACTTAGGTACAACTATGTGCTCTTACTGGGCCACCTGTGGCCAGCATGAGACTTAGGTACAACTATGTGCTCTTACTGGGCCACCTGTGGCCAGTCTGAGACTTAGGTACAACCATGTGCTCTTACTGGGCCACCTGTGGCCAGTCTGAGACTTAGGTTAACATTTGGTATTATCGTACAACTGGACAACTTGTGGCCAACCAGTCTGATGTACAGTCATGTGGTGTTGTCTTGCTCAACATGCCATCAATACGTCTGGCCAATGTGGCCACATAAATGAGGATGTCTCCTCTTGATGTTGTACTGGACTTCATCTAGCTATGGTCTTGATGTTGTACTGGACTTCATCTGGCTATGGTCTTGATGTTGTACTGGACTTCATCTAGTTAATGGTCTTGATGTTGTACTGGACTTCATCTAGTTAATGGTCTTGATGTTGTACTGGACTTCATCTAGTTAATGGTCTTGATGTTGTACTGGACTTCATCTAGTTAATGGTCTTGATGTTGTACTGGACTTCATCTGGCTATGGTCTTGATGTTGTACTGGACTTCATCTAGTTAATGGTCTTGATGTTGTACTGGACTTCATCTGGCTATGGTCTTGATGTTGTACTGGACTTCATCTAGTTAATGGTCTTGATGTTGTACTGGACTTCATCTAGATGGGCTATGGTCTTGATGTTGTACTGGACTTCATCTAGTTAATGGTCTTGATGTTGTACTGGACTTCATCTGGCTATGGTCTTGATGTTGTACTGGACTTCATCTAGTTAATGGTCTTGATGTTGTACTGGACTTCATCTGGCTATGGTCTTGATGTTGTACTGGACTTCATCTAGTTAATGGTCTTGATGTTGTACTGGACTTCATCTGGCTATGGTCTTGATGTTGTACTGGACTTCATCTAGTTAATGGTCTTGATGTTGTACTGGACTTCATCTGGCTATGGTCTTGATGTTGTACTGGACTTCATCTAGTTAATGGTCTTGATGTTGTACTGGACTTCATCTGGCTATGGTCTTGATGTTGTACTGGACTTCATCTAGTTAATGGTCTTATGTTGTACTGGACTTCATCTAGTTAATGGTCTTGATGTTGTACTGGACTTCATCTGGCTATGGTCTTGATGTTGTACTGGACTTCATCTAGTTAATGGTCTTGATGTTGTACTGGACTTCATCTAGTTAATGGTCTTGATGTTGTACTGGACTTCATCTGGCTATGGTCTTGATGTTGTACTGGACTTCATCTAGTTAATGGTCTTGATGTTGTACTGGACTTCATCTGGCTATGGTCTTGATGTTGTACTGGACTTCATCTAGTTAATGGTCTTGATGTTGTACTGGACTTCATCTGGCTATGGTCTTGATGTTGTACTGGACTTCATCTAGTTAATGGTCTTGATGTTGTACTGGATTTCATCTAGTTAATGGTCTTGATGTTGTACTGGATTTCATCTGGCTATGGTCTTGATGTTGTACTGGACTTCATATAGTTAATGGTCTTGATGTTGTACTGGACTTCATCTAGTTAATGGTCTTGATGTTGTACTGGACTTCATCTAGTTATGGTCTTGATGTTGTACTGGACTTCATCTAGCTATGGTCTTGATGTTGTACTGGACTTCATCTAGTTAATGGTCTTGATGTTGTACTGGACTTCATCTAGTTATGGTCTTGATGTTGTACTGGACTTCATCTAGCTATGGTCTTGATGTTGTACTGGACTTCATCTAGTTAATGGTCTTGATGTTGTACTGGACTTCATCTGGCTATGGTCTTGATGTTGTACTGGACTTCATCTAGCTATGGTCTTGATGTTGTACTGGACTTCATCTAGTTAATGGTCTTGATGTTGTACTGGACTTCATCTGGCTATGGTCTTGATGTTGTACTGGACTTCATCTAGTTAATGGTCTTGATGTTGTACTGGACTTCATCTGGCTATGGTCTTGATGTTGTACTGGACTTCATCTAGTTAATGGTCTTGATGTTGTACTGGACTTCATCTGGCTATGGTCTTGATGTTGTACTGGACTTCATCTAGTTAATGGTCTTGATGTTGTACTGGACTTCATCTAGTTAATGGTCTTGATGTTGTACTGGACTTCATATAGTTAATGGTCTTGATGTTGTACTGGACTTCATCTAGTTATGGTCTTGATGTAGTACTGGACTTCATCTAGCTATGGTCTTGATGTTGTACTGGACTTCATCTAGTTAATGGTCTTGATGTTGTACTGGACTTCATCTAGTTATGGTCTTGATGTTGTACTGGACTTCATCTAGCAATGGTCTTGATGTTGTACTGGACTTCATCTAGTTAATGGTCTTGATGTTGTACTGGACTTCATCTAGCTATGGTCTTGATGTTGTACTGGACTTCATCTGGCTATGGTCTTGATGTTGTACTGGACTTCATCTAGTTAATGGTCTTGATGTTGTACTGGACTTCATCTAGTTAATGGTCTTGATGTTGTACTGGACTTCATCTAGTTAATGGTCTTGATGTTGTACTGGACTTCATCTAGTTAATGGTCTTGATGTTGTACTGGACTTCATCTGGCTATGGTCTTGATGTTGTACTGGACTTCATCTAGTTAATGGTCTTGATGTTGTACTGGACTTCATCTGGCTATGGTCTTGATGTTGTACTGGACTTCATCTAGTTAATGGTCTTGATGTTGTATTGGACTTCATCTGGCTATGGTCTTGATGTTGTACTGGACTTCATCTAGTTAATGGTCTTGATGTTGTACTGGACTTCATCTGGCTATGGTCTTGATGTTGTACTGGACTTCATCTAGTTAATGGTCTTGATGTTGTACTGGACTTCATCTGGCTATGGTCTTGATGTTGTACTGGACTTCATCTAGTTAATGGTCTTGATGTTGTACTGGACTTCATCTGGCTATGGTCTTGATGTTGTACTGGACTTCATCTAGTTAATGGTCTTGATGTTGTACTGGACTTCATCTGGCTATGGTCTTGATGTTGTACTGGACTTCATCTAGTTAATGGTCTTGATGTTGTACTTGACTTCATCTGGCTATGGTCTTGATGTTGTACTGGACTTCATCTAGTTAATGGTCTTATGTTGTACTGGACTTCATCTAGTTAATGGTCTTGATGTTGTACTGGACTTCATCTGGCTATGGTCTTGATGTTGTACTGGACTTCATCTAGTTAATGGTCTTGATGTTGTACTGGACTTCATCTAGTTAATGGTCTTGATGTTGTACTGGACTTCATCTGGCTATGGTCTTGATGTTGTACTGGACTTCATCTAGTTAATGGTCTTGATGTTGTACTGGACTTCATCTGGCTATGGTCTTGATGTTGTACTGGACTTCATCTAGTTAATGGTCTTGATGTTGTACTGGACTTCATCTGGCTATGGTCTTGATGTTGTACTGGACTTCATCTAGATAATGGTCTTGATGTTGTACTGGATTTCATCTAGTTAATGGTCTTGATGTTGTACTGGACTTCATCTGGCTATGGTCTTGATGTTGTACTGGACTTCATCTAGTTAATGGTCTTGATGTTGTACTGGACTTCATCTAGTTAATGGTCTTGATGTTGTACTGGACTTCATCTAGTTATGGTCTTGATGTTGTACTGGACTTCATCTAGCTATGGTCTTGATGTTGTACTGGACTTCATCTAGTTAATGGTCTTGATGTTGTACTGGACTTCATCTGGCTATGGTCTTGATGTTGTACTGGACTTCATCTAGCTATGGTCTTGATGTTGTACTGGACTTCATATAGTTAATGGTCTTGATGTTGTACTGGACTTCATCTGGCTATGGTCTTGATGTTGTACTGGACTTCATCTGGCTATGGTCTTGATGTTGTACTGGACTTCATCTAGTTAATGGTCTTGATGTTGTACTGGACTTCATCTGGCTATGGTCTTGATGTTGTACTGGACTTCATCTAGTTAATGGTCTTGATGTTGTACTGGACTTCATCTGGCTATGGTCTTGATGTTGTACTGGACTTCATCTAGTTAATGGTCTTGATGTTGTACTGGACTTCATCTAGTTAATGGTCTTGATGTTGTACTGGACTTCATCTGGCTATGGTCTTGATGTTGTACTGGACTTCATCTAGTTAATGGTCTTGATGTTGTACTGGACTTCATATAGTTAATGGTCTTGATGTTGTACTGGACTTCATCTAGTTATGGTCTTGATGTTGTACTGGACTTCATCTGGCTATGGTCTTGATGTTGTACTGGACTTCATCTAGTTAATGGTCTTGATGTTGTACTGGACTTCATCTGGCTATGGTCTTGATGTTGTACTGGACTTCATCTAGTTAATGGTCTTGATGTTGTACTGGACTTCATCTAGTTATGGTCTTGTCATAGTCTTACATTGCTCTCAATAATAAACAATTTTTACGTGAAAAGTTTTTAGTCACTAGTGAAGACAGACCATGGATCAGTGTTCCGTTAAAACATATCTGTTACATTGACGCAAGATTTATGTTGCTGAAGGCCGGCCTGCCTCAATGTTAAGCTAATAATATTATCTTGAATTATTCCGAAAATTATTCTGTTTAATACAACGTAACACATACCCCAAAGAATGAAAATGACTTACGACAGTGGAATTTTTCTTTAAATCTTTATGTATCATTCATCCCTGCACATACTGAATCTTTATGTATCATTCATCCCTGCACATACAGAATCTTTATGTATCATTCATCCCTGCACATACTGAATCTTTATGTATCATACATCCCTACACATATTATATGATTATGTATCATTCATCCCTGCACATGATATATCTTTATGTATCATATATTCCTGCTCATATTGTATGATTATGTATCATTCATCCCTGCACATACATTATCTTTATGCATCATACATCTCTGCTCATATTATATAATCAGTGTGTCATTCATCCCTGCACATAATATATCTTTATGTATCATTCATCTCTGCGCACATTATATGTTTATGTATCATTCATCCCTGCACATACAATATCTTTATGTATCATCCATGCGTGCTTATATAATATGATTATGTATCATTCATCCCTGCTCATATTATATGATTATATATCATTCATCCCAGCTCATATCATAGGATTTTGTATCATTCTTCCCTGCACATATATATAATACATCCCTGCTCATTTCATAAGATTATATATCATTCTTCCCTTCACATAATATGTCTTTGTGTATGATTCATCCCTGTTCATGATATTTGATTTTGTATTATTCATACCTGCACATAATACATCTTTATGTATCATTCATCTCTGCTCATGTTATATGATTATGTATCATTCATCCCTGGGGATAGGGGAGAAAGAATACTTCCCACGTTTTCCCCGCGTGTCGTAGAAGGCGACTAAAGGGGACGCGAGCGGGGGGGGGTGTGGAAACCCTCACCCTTCTTGTATTTAACTTTCTAAAAGGGGAAACAGAAGAAGGAGTCATGCGGGGGGTGCTCATACACCTCAAAGGATCAGATTGGGATGTCTAAATGTGTGTGGATGTAACCAAGATGAGAAAAATGAAGAGATAGGTGGTATGTTTGAGGAAAGGAACCTGGATGTTTTGGCTTTGAGTAAAACGAAGCTCAAGGGTAAAGGGGAAGAGTGGTTTGGGAATGTCTTGGGAGTAAAGTCAGGGGTTAGTAAGAGGACAAGAGTAAAGGAAGGAGTAGCACTCCTCCTGAAGCAGGAGTTGTGGGAGTATGTGATAGAGTGTAAGAAAGTGAACTCTAGATGGATATGGGTAAAACTGAAAGTGGATAGAGAGAGATGGGTGATTACTGGTACCTAAGCACCTGGGAATGAAAAGAAAGATCAGGAGAGGCAAATGTTTTGGGAGCAGCTGAGTGAGTGTGTTAGCAGTTTTGATGCACGAGACCGGGTTATAGTGATGGGTGATTTGAATGCAAAGGTGAGTAATGTGGCAGTTGAGGGTATAATTGGTGAACATGGGGTGTTCAGTGTTGTAAATGGAAATGGTGAAGAGCTTGTAGATTTTTGTGCTGAAAAAGAACTGGTGACTGGGATGATCTGGTTTAAAAGAAAGATGTACATAGGTATACATATGTAAGTAGGAGAGATGGCCAGAGAGCGTTATAGGATTACGTGTTAATTGATAGGCGCGCGAAAGAGAGACTTTTGGATGTTAATGTGCTGAGAGGGGCAAGTAGAGGGATGTCTGATCATTATCTCGTGAAGGCGAAGGTGAAGATTCGTAGAAGTTTTCGGAAAAGAAGAGAGAATATTGAGGAGAAGAGAGTGGTGAGAGTAAGTTAGCTTGGGGAGGAGACTTGTGTGAGGAAGTACCAGGAGAGACTGAGTACAGAATGGCAAAAGGTGAGAGCAAATGACGTAAGGGGAGTGGGGGAGGAATGGAATATATTTAGGGAAGCAGTGATTCCTTGTGCAAAAAATGCATGTGGCATGAGAAAGGAGGGAGGTGGGCAGATTAGAAAGGGTAGTGAATAGTGGGATAAAGAAGTAAGATTGTTAGTGAAAGAGAAGAGAGAGTGAATATTTTGAAGGTTTCTTGAATGTGTTTGATGATAGAGTGGCAGATATAGGGTGTTTTGGTCGGGGTGGTGCGCTAAGTTAGAGAGAGACATGGAGAATGTTTTGGTAAACAGAGAAGAGGTAGTGAAAGCTTTGCAGAAGATGAAAGCCGGCAAGGTGGCCGGTTTGGATAGTATTGCAGTGGAATTTATAAAAAAAAAAAAAAAATGGGCTGACTGTGTTATTGACTGGTTGGTAAAGATACTCACTGTATGTATGGATCAAGGTGAAGTGCCTGAGGATTGGCGGAATGCATGCATAGTGCCACTGTACAAAGGCAATGGGGATAAAGGTGAGTGCTCAAATTACAGAGGAATAAGTTTGTTGAGTATTCCTGGTAAATTATATGGGAGGGTATTGATTGAGAGGGTGAAGGCATGTACAGAGCACCAGACTGGGGAAGAGCAGTGTGGTTTCAGAAGTAGTAGAGGATATGTGGATCAGGTGTTTGCTTTGAAAAATATATGTGAGAAATGATTAGAAAAATTAATGGATTCGTATGTAGCATTTATGGATCTGGAGAAGCCATATGATAGGGTGTGAAGAGATGCTTTGTGGAAGGTTTTAAGAGTATATGGTGTGGGAGGTAAGTTGCTAGAAGCATGTGTACGAGTAAGAAGAGAGGAGACTGATTGGTTCCCAGTGAATGTCGGTTTGCGGCAGGGGTGCATGATGTCTCCATGGTTGTCTATCTTGTTTATGGATGGGTTGGTTAGGGAGGTAAATGCAGGAGTTTTAGA
The DNA here is from genome assembly GCF_036320965.1 of Panulirus ornatus. Taxonomy (NCBI): domain Eukaryota; kingdom Metazoa; phylum Arthropoda; class Malacostraca; order Decapoda; family Palinuridae; genus Panulirus; species Panulirus ornatus. The sequence goes on along the minus strand of NC_092249.1, from coordinate 15,220,577 downwards.
GAGAGGGGCAAGTATGCAGTCTGTTGTGGATGAGAGAGCTTAGGAAGTGAGTTAGTTGCTGTTTGCTGATGATATAGTGCTGGTGGTTGATTTTGGTGAGAAACCGCAAAAGTTGGTGACTGAGTTTGGTAAAGTGTGTGAAAGAAGAAAGTTGGGAGTGAATGTGAATAAGTGCAAGGTTGTTAGGTTCAGTAGGGTTGAGGGACAAGTTAATTGGGAGGTAAGTTTCAATGGAGAAAAACTGGAGGAAGTGAAGTGTTTTAGATATCTGGGAGTGGATTAGCAGCGGATGGAACCATGGAAGTGGAAATGAGTCACAGGGTTGGGGAGGGAGCGAAGGTTCTGGGAGCGTTGAAGAATGAGTGGAAGCAAAAATGGGCATGTTTGAAGGAATGGCGAGACATGGGCTATAGACAGGGTTGTGCGGAGAAGGGTGGATGTGTTGGAAATTAAATGTTTAAGGACAATATGTGGTGTGAGATGGTTTGATCAAGTAAGTAATGAAAGGGTAAGAGAGATGTGTGGAAATAAAAAGAGTGTGGTTGAGAGAGCGGAAGAGGGTGTTTTGAAATGGTTTAGTCACATGGAGAGAATGAGTGAGGAATGATTGACAAAGAGGATATATGTGTCAGAGGTGGAGGGTAGAAGGAGAAGTGGGAGACCAAATTGGAGGTGGAAAGATGGTTGAAAAAGATTATGAGCGATCGGGGCCTGAACATACAGGAGGGTGAAAGGCGTGCAAGGAATAGAGTGAATTGGAACGACGTGGTGTACCGGGGTCGACGTGCTGTCAGTGTATTGAACCAGGGCATGTGAAGCGTCTGGGGTAAACCATGGAAAGTTTTGTGGGGCTTGGATGTGGAAAGGGAGCTGTGGTTTCGGTGCATTATTACATGACTGCTAGAGACTGAGTGTGAATGAATGTGGCCTTTGTTGTCTTTTCCTAGCGCTACCTCACTGGAGGAGGGGGGCGATATATCTTGTGTGTCAGGGTGGCGATGGAAATGGATGAAGGACGCAAGTATGGATATGTACGTATGTATATATGTATATGTCTGTGTATATATATGTATGTATACGCTGATATGAATATGTATGTATATGTGCGTGCGTGAGCGTTTATGTATATACATGTGTATGTGGGGGGTTAGGCCATTCTTTGTCTGTTTCCTTGCGCTACCTTGGTAACGCAGGAGACGGTGGTTAAATATGTTAGATAAGTATCATTCATCCCTGCTCTCATTACATGATTATGTATCATTCATCCCTGCATATACTAAGTATATCTTTATGCATCATTCATCCCTGCGCATATCGTATGATTATGTATCATTCATCCCTGCAATATCTTTATGTCTCAAACAGCCCTGCTCATTTTATATGATTAAGTGTCATCATATGATTATGTATCATTCGTTTCTGCACATGATATATCTTTATGTATCATACGTCCCTGCTCATATTATATGATTATGTATCATTCATCCCTGGATATAATATATCTCTATGTAACATACATCCCTGCTCATATTATATGATTATGTATCATTCGTTTCTGCACATGATATATCTTTATGTAACATACATCCCTGCTCATATTATATGATTATGTATCATTCATCCCTGCACATAATATATCTTTATGTATCATAAATCCCTGCTCATATTATTGTGTATCATTCTTCCGTGCACATGATATATCTTTATGTATCATACATTCCTGCTCATACCATATGATTATGTATCATTCATCCTTGCACATAATCTCTCTCTCTCTCTCTCTCTCTCTCTCTCTCTCTCTCTCTCTCTCTCTCTCTCTCTCTCTCTCTCTCTCTCTCTCTCTCTCTAGTTCTGACTGCTTCATATTTGGCATTTCCTGATTGCTTCATGTTTGGCCAGTACTGACTGCTTCATGTTTGTCTAGTCTGACTGCTTTATGTCTGGCCTGGTCTAATTGCTTCATATTTGGCCAGTTCTGACTGATTCATAATTCGTCAGTTTGGTTCATGTGTAGCCAGTACTGACTGCTTCATGTTTAGCTAGTCTTGACTGCTTCATGTTTAGCTAGTCTTGACTGCTTCATGTTTAGCTAGTCTTGACTGCTTCATGTTTAGCTAGTCTTGACTGCTTCATGTTTAGCTAGTCTTGACTGCTTCATGTTTAGCTAGTCTTGACTGCTTCATGTTTAGCTAGTCTTGACTGCTTCATGTTTAGCTAGTCTTGACTGCTTCATGTTTAGCTAGTCTTGACTGCTTCATGTTTTGCTAGTCTTGACTGCTTCATGTTTAGCTAGTCTTGACTGCTTCATGTTTTGCTAGTCTTGACTGCTTCATGTTTAGCTAGTCTTGACTGCTTCATGTTTTGCTAGTCTTGACTGCTTCATGTTTAGCTAGTCTTGACTGCTTCATGTTTTGCTAGTCTTGACTGCTTCATGTTTAGCTAGTCTTGACTGCTTCATGTTTAGCTAGTCTTGACTGCTTAATGTTTTGCTAGTCTTGACTGCTTAATGTATAGCTAGTCTTGACTGCTTCATGTTTAGCTAGTCTTGACTGCTTCATGTTTAGCTAGTCTTGACTGCTTCATGTTTAGCTAGTCTTGACTGCTTCATGTTTAGCTAGTCTTGACTGCTTCATGTTTAGCTAGTCTTGACTGCTTCATGTTTAGCTAGTCTTGACTGCTTCATGTTTAGCTAGTCTTGACTGCTTCATGTTTAGCTAGTCTTGACTGCTTCATGTTTAGCTAGTCTTGACTGCTTCATGTTTAGCTAGTCTTGACTGCTTCATGTTTAGCTAGTCTTGACTGCTTCATGTTTTGCTAGTCTTGACTGCTTCATGTTTAGCTAGTCTTGACTGCTTCATGTTTAGCTAGTCTTGACTGCTTCATGTTTAGCTAGTCTTGACTGCTTCATGTTTAGCTAGTCTTGACTGCTTCATGTTTTGTGTTTTGCTAGTCTTGACTGCTTCATGTTTAGCTAGTCTTGACTGCTTCATGTTTAGCTAGTCTTGATTGCTTCATGTTTAGCTAGTCTTGACTGCTTCATGTTTAGCTAGTCTTGACTGCTTCATGTTTTGCTAGTCTTGACTGCTTCATGTTTAGCTAGTCTTGACTGCTTCATGTTTAGCTAGTCTTGACTGCTTCATGTTTAGCTAGTCTTGACTGCTTCATGTTTAGCTAGTCTTGATTGCTTCATGTTTTGCTAGTCTTGACTGCTTTATGTTTTGCTAGTCTTGACTGCTTCATGTTTAGCTAGTCTTGACTGCTTCATGTTTTTGCTAGTCTTGACTGCTTCATGTTTAGCTAGTCTTGACTGCTTCATGTTTAGCTAGTCTTGACTGCTTCATGTTTAGCTAGTCTTGACTGCTTCATGTTTTGCTAGTCTTGACTGCTTCATGTTTCGCAAGTCCTGACATTTATTTTTCACCAGTACTGACTGCTTCATGTTTGGCCAGGTCTGACTGCTTCACTTTTGGCCAGTCCTGTCTTCTTCATGTTTGGCCAGTTTTGATTCCTTCATGTTTTTTCTATTCCTGAGTGCTACATGTTTGACCAGTATTGGTTCCTTCGTGTTTTGATAGATCTGATTGGTTCATCTTTTCCCAGTTGACTGCTTCATATTTGGCCAGTCCTGACTGGTTCATGTTTGACCAGACCTGGCTGGTTCATGTTTGACCAGACCTGGCTGGTTCATGTTTGACCAGACCTGGCTGGTTCATGTTTGACCAGACCTGGCTGGTTCATGTTTGGCCAGTCCTGATTGCTTCATGTTTCGCCAAATCTGACTACTTCTTGTTTGGCTAGTTCTGACTGATTCATTTTTGGCCAGGAATGACTGCTTCATGTTTAGTTAGTTCTGACTGATACATGTTTGGCCTGTACTGGTTGCTTCATGTTTGGACATGTCTGAGTGCTTCATTTTTGGCTAGTCGTGACTGGTACTTGTTTTACCAGTTCTGACTGCTTCATGTTTGGCTAGATCTGATTGCATTATATTTGGCTAGTAGTGACTGATTCATATATGGCCAATGTGGTTCATGTTTGGCTAGTACTGAATACTTCATGTTTGGCCAATTCTGACGACCTCATGTTTGGCTAGTTCTGACTGATTCATATTTGGCCAGGTCTGACTGCTTCAGTTTTGGCCAGTCTGACTTCTTCATGTTTGGCCAGTCCTGGCTGCTTCGTGTTTGGCTAGGTCTGACTGCTTCAGTTTTGGCCAGTCTGACTTCTTCATGTTTGGCCAGTCCTGGCTGCTTCGTGTTTGGCCAGGTCTGACTGCTTCAGTTTTGGCCAGTCTGACTTCTTCATGTTTGGCCAGTCCTGGCTGCTTCGTGTTTGGCTAGGTTTGACTGCTACCTGTTTGACCAGTCTTGACTTTTCATATTTGGATAGATCTGACTAGTTAATGTTTGGCCAGTACTGACAGCTTCATGTTTGGCCAGTACTGACAGCTTCATGTTTGGCCAGTACTGACTGCTTCATGTTTGGCCAGTACTGACTGCTTCATGTTTGGCCAGTACTGACAGCTTCATGTTTGGCCAGTACTGACTGCTTCATGTTTGGCCAGTACTGACAGCTTCATGTTTGGCCAGTACTGACTGCTTCATGTTTGGCCAGTACTGACTGCTTCATGTTTGGCCAGTACTGACAGCTTCATGTTTGGCCAGTACTGACTGCTTCATGTTTGGCCAGTACTGACAGCTTCATGTTTGGCCAGTACTGACTGCTTCATGTTTGGCCAGTACTGACTGCTTCATGTTTGGCCAGTACTGACAGCTTCATGTTTGGCCAGTACTGACTGCTTCATGTTTGGCCAGTACTGACTGCTTCATGTTTGGCCAGTACTGACAGCTTCATGTTTGGCCAGTACTGACAGCTTCATGTTTGGCCAGTACTGACTGCTTCATGTTTGGCCAGTACTGACAGCTTCATGTTTGGCCAGTACTGACTGCTTCATGTTTGGCCAGTACTGACTGCTTCATGTTTGGCCAGTACTGACAGCTTCATGTTTGGCCAGTACTGACTGCTTCATGTTTGGCCAGTACTGACTGCTTCATGTTTGGCCAGTACTGACTGCTTCATGTTTGGTCAGTACTGACTGCTTCATGTTTGGCCAGTACTGACTGCTTCATATTTGGCCAGTCCTGACTGCTTCATGTTTGGCCAATACTGACGTCATGTTTGGCCGATCCTCACTTCTGCATGTTTGGCCTGTTCTGACTGCTACATGTTTGAACAGTGCTGACTGTTTCATGTTTGGTTAGTGCTGACTGATTCATATTTGGTCACTTTGGTTTATGTTTGGCTAGTACTGGAATGATTCACGTTTAGTCATACTTGACTGTTCCATGTTTGGCTCGTTCTTATCGATTCATTTTTACCCAGTTCTGAGTGCTTCATGTTTGCCTAGTTCTGAGTGATTCATGTTTGGACAATACTGACTGCTTCATGTTTGCCCAGTACTGAGTACCTCATGTTTGGCCAGTTCTGAGTGCTTCATTTTTGGCCAGTCCTGACTTCTTCATGTTTGGCCAGTCCTCAATGCTTCATGTTTGGGTAGATCTGACTAGTTCATGATTGACCAGTACTGACTGCTTTCTTTCCCCAGAACGTAAGACAATTTAAGAGTCATCTAAACGTCTGTTGACTCCATCAGTGTGATATGTAGATACGCTGATGTCTATGGAATCATTTTTGGCAAGTCCTGACTTCTTCATGATTGGCCAGTCCTGATTGCTTCATGTTTGACCAGTAATGATTGGTTCATGTTGTGCCAGTCCTGACTGTTTCATGTTTGGCCATTCCTAACTACTTCATGTTTGGCTAGGTGTGACTGCTTCATGTTTGGCCAGTCCTGACTGCTTCTTGTTTAGCTAGGCCTGACTGTTTCATGTTTGGCAAGTTCTGATTCGCTCATTGTTTGGCCAATTCTGTCTCATTCATGTTTAACCAATACTGATTGGTTCATTCTTAGCCACTTCATAATGGTTCATGTTTGATCAGGTTTGACTGGTTTATGTTTTGCCAGGTCTGATTGCTTCATGTTTGGCTAGTCTGACTGCTTCTTGTTTGGCCAGTACTGACTGCTATATGTTTGGCCAGTTCTGGCTGTTTCATGCTTGGCCTCTTCTGACCGCTTTATGTTTGTCTAGTTCTGACTGATTCATATTTGGCCAGTCTTGACTCCCTCATGTTTGGCTAGTCCTCACTGCTTCATGTTTCGCTAGGTCTGACTGCTTTATATTTGTCCTGTCCTGACTGTTTCATGATAGGACAGTCCTTACTGCTTCATGCTTGGCCCATTCTGTCTGCTTCATGTTTAGCTAGCTTTGACTGCTTCATGTTTGGCTAGTACTGGCTACTTCATGTTTGGCTAGTACTGGCTACTTCATGTTGGGCTAGTACTGGCTACTTCATGTTGGGCTAGTACTGACTGCTACATGTTTGACCAGTCTGACTTCTTCATGTTTGGCTAGTTCTGACTGATTCATATTTGGTTAGTTTGGTTCATGTTTGGCCAATACTAACTGCTTCAACTTTGGCCGGTCTTAACTGCTTCATGTTTGGTTAGTTTTGAGTTGTTCATGTTTATTGATATGTGTTTGGGTGGCTGTTGAGGCTCGGGCTGGCTTATGATCACGAGGTTGTCCTGTGCAGAGGCGTATCAACACTTACAATGGAAGCACCAGGGCCACATGGCTGTGCCGTGAAGTTTGTTTATATTTCTGATGATAACGATGTAAACGTAAATCAATCGTTCAAGAGAAAGTTTAGATATATTTTGACAAGGAAAAGGAAATTACGTTCGAGCATTGTAATGCATCACATGCGTTCTACTGGGTAGAGTGAGAATACGACGCATCTTTGTATTCATTTGTTGGAAGATGTTTACCATCCACTCTCGAGCAACCCTGCACCTTCAACGGTGCCAGTGTTCCGAGTTACCGAGTGCCTAATTACTCTTTGTTTTACATTTTTTCTGGATTCAAGCTCTGCTCTGCATTATATGTCTCACGTATAGATGATACAGTACATGTACATCACACAAATGTATAAGTTTCTGTATTCATGAAAGTATTAGACGGATGAAGGAAACAGGAGGTGGACAGCATACCTTGCTCTCAAGTGCATAACGTTCACAGTGTATCATTATTTATAGCGTAGACGGTGCTTTTCGTTACCCAGCCACTGTCTGTGTCAGTCCCTCATACCCAGCCAATAGCGGGGACGAGCGTCCAAAATCAGACCCCTTTGATGGATAACCTTTGCATCCAACTTTCCGTCACCCACGTCAGGTTTGGTGGCTGTAGGTGAACATAAGAACAAGTGAAAACACTGCAAGAGGCGTCCTGGCCCATGCTAGGCAGGTCCTGGGTCTGTCCACCCCACAACCAAACGCCTAAACCCATAAACACATCCAACACTGATACACTCTACATGTTAACACCACACTAATACACTCTACATGTTACCACCACACTAATACACTCTACATGTTACCACCACACTAATACACTCTACATGTTACCACCACACTAATACACTCTACATGTTACCACCACACTAATACACTCTACATGTTACCACCACACTAATACACTCTACATGTTACCACCACACTATACACTCTACATGTTACCACCACACTAATACACTCTACATGTTACCCACCACACTAATACACTCTACATGTTACCACCACACTAATACACTCTACATTACCACCACACTAATACACTCTACATGTTACCACCCACACTAATACACTCTACATGTTACCACCACACTAATACACTCTACATGTTACCACCACACTAATACACTCTACATGTTACCACCACACTAATACACTCTACATGTTACCACCACACTAATACACTCTACATGTTACCACCACACTAATACACTCTACATGTTACCACCACACTAATACACTCTACATGTTACCACCACACTAATACACTCTACATGTTACCACCACACTAATACACTCTACATGTTACCACCACACTAATACACTCTACATATCACCACCACACTAATACACTCTACATGTTACCACCACACTAATACACTCTACATGTTACCACCACACTAATACACTCTACATATTACCACCACACTAATACACTCTACATGTTACCACCACACTAATACACTCTACATGTTACCACCACACTAATACACTCTACATGTTACCACCACACTAATACACTCTACATGTTACCACCACACTAATACACTCTACATGTTACCACCACACTAATACACTCTACATGTTACCACCACACTAATACACTCTACATGTTACCACCACACTAATACACTCTACATGTTACCACCACACTAATACACTCTACATGTTACCACCACACTAATACACTCTACATATCACCACCACACTAATACACTCTACATGTTACCACCACACTAATACACTCTACATGTTACCACCACACTAATACACTCTACATGTTACCACCACACTAATACACTCTACATGTTACCACCACACTAATACACTCTACATGTTACCACCACACTAATACACTCTACATGTTACCACCACACTAATACACTCTACATGTTACCACCACACTAATACACTCTACATGTTACCACCACACTAATACACTCTACATGTTACCACCACACTAATACACTCTACATGTTACCACCACACTAATACACTCTACATGTTACCACCACACTAATACACTCTACATGTTACCACCACACTAATACACTCTACATGTTACCACCACACTAATACACTCTACATGTTACCACCACACTAATACACTCTACATGTTACCACCACACTAATACACTCTACATGTTACCACCACACTAATACACTCTACATGTTACCACCACACTAATACACTCTACATGTTACCACCACACTAATACACTCTACATGTTACCACCACACTAATACACTCTACATGTTACCACCACACTAATACACTCTACATGTTACCACCACACTAATACACTCTACATGTTACCACCACACTAATACACTCTACATGTTACCACCACACTAATACACTCTACATGTTACCACCACACTAATACACTCTACATGTTACCACCACACTAATACACTCTACATGTTACCACCACACTAATACACTCTACATGTTACCACCACACTAATACACTCTACATGTTACCACCACACTAATACACTCTACATGTTACCACCACACTAATACACTCTACATGTTACCACCACACTAATACACTCTACATGTTACCACCACACTAATACACTCTACATGTTACCACCACACTAATACACTCTACATGTTACCACCACACTAATACACTCTACATGTTACCACCACACTAATACACTCTACATGTTACCACCACACTAATACACTCTACATGTTACCACCACACTAATACACTCTACATGTTACCACCACACTAATACACTCTACATGTTACCACCACACTAATACACTCTACATGTTACCACCACACTAATACACTCTACATGTTACCACCACACTAATACACTCTACATGTTACCACCACACTAATACACTCTACATGTTACCACCACACTAATACACTCTACATGTTACCACCACACTAATACACTCTACATGTTACCACCACACTAATACACTCTACATGTTACCACCACACTAATACACTCTACATGTTACCACCACACTAATACACTCTACATGTTACCACCACACTAATACACTCTACATGTTACCACCACACTAATACACTCTACATGTTACCACCACACTAATACACTCTACATGTTACCACCACACTAATACACTCTACATGTTACCACCACACTAATACACTCTACATGTTACCACCACACTAATACACTCTACATGTTACCACCACACTAATACACTCTACATGTTACCACCACACTAATACACTCTACATGTTACCACCACACTAATACACTCTACATGTTACCACCACACTAATACACTCTACATGTTACCACCACACTAATACACTCTACATGTTACCACCACACTAATACACTCTACATGTTACCACCACACTAATACACTCTACATGTTACCACCACACTAATACACTCTACATGTTACCACCACACTAATACACTCTACATGTTACCACCACACTAATACACTCTACATGTTACCACCACACTAATACACTCTACATGTTACCACCACACTAATACACTCTACATGTTACCACCACACTAATACACTCTACATGTTACCACCACACTAATACACTCTACATGTTACCACCACACTAATACACTCTACATGTTACCACCACACTAATACACTCTACATGTTACCACCACACTAATACACTCTACATGTTACCACCACACTAATACACTCTACATGTTACCACCACACTAATACACTCTACATGTTACCACCACACTAATACACTCTACATGTTACCACCACACTAATACACTCTACATGTTACCACCACACTAATACACTCTACATGTTACCACCACACTAATACACTCTACATGTTACCACCACACTAATACACTCTACATGTTACCACCACACTAATACACTCTACATGTTACCACCACACTAATACACTCTACATGTTACCACCACACTAATACACTCTACATGTTACCACCACACTAATACACTCTACATGTTACCACCACACTAATACACTCTACATGTTACCACCACACTAATACACTCTACATGTTACCACCACACTAATACACTCTACATGTTACCACCACACTAATACACTCTACATGTTACCACCACACTAATACACTCTACATGTTACCACCACACTAATACACTCTACATGTTACCACCACACTAATACACTCTACATGTTACCACCACACTAATACACTCTACATGTTACCACCACACTAATACACTCTACATGTTACCACCACACTAATACACTCTACATGTTACCACCACACTAATACACTCTACATGTTACCACCACACTAATACACTCTACATGTTACCACCACACTAATACACTCTACATGTTACCACCACACTAATACACTCTACATGTTACCACCACACTAATACACTCTACATGTTACCACCACACTAATACACTCTACATGTTACCACCACACTAATACACTCTACATGTTACCACCACACTAATACACTCTACATGTTACCACCACACTAATACACTCTACATGTTACCACCACACTAATACACTCTACATGTTACCACCACACTAATACACTCTACATGTTACCACCACACTAATACACTCTACATGTTACCACCACACTAATACACTCTACATGTTCACCACCACACTAATACACTCTACATGTTACCACCACACTAATACACTCTACATGTTACCACCACACTAATACACTCTACATGTTACCACCACACTAATACACTCTACATGTTACCACCACACTAATACACTCTACATATCACCAGCACACTAATACACTCTACATATCACCACCACACTAATACACTCTACATGTTACCACCACACTAATACACTCTACATGTTACCACCACACTAATACACTCTACATGTTACCACCACACTAATACACTCTACATGTTACCACCACAATATACACTCTACATATCACCACCACACTAATACACTCTACATATCACCACCACACTAATACACTCTACATGTTACCACCACACTAATACACTCTACATGTTACCACCACACTAATAACTCTACATGTTACCACCACACTAATACACTCTACATGTTACCACCACACTAATACACTCTACATATCACCAGCACACTAATACACTCTACATGTTACCACCACACTAACACACTCTACATGTTACCACCACAATATACACTCTACATATCACCACCACACTAATACACTCTACATATCACCACCACACTAATACACTCTACATATCACCACCACACTAATACACTCTACATGTTACCACCACACTAATACACTCTACATGTTACCACCACACTAATACACTCTACATGTTACCACCACACTAATACACTCTACATATCACCACCACACTAATACACTCTACATGTTACCACCACACTAATACACTCTACATGTTACCACCACACTAATACACTCTACATGTTACCACCACACTGATACACTCTACATGTTACCACCACAATATACACTCTACATATCACCACCACACTAATACACTCTACATATCACCACCACACTAATACACTCTACATGTTACCACCACACTAATACACTCTACATGTTACCACCACAATATACACTCTACATATCACCACCACACTAATACACTCTACATATCACCACCACACTAATACACTCTACATGTTACCACCACACTAATACACTCTACATGTTACCACCACACTAATACACTCTACATGTTACCGCCACACTAATACATTCTTCTAAAAGCTTCACCACAAATTTTCCCTCTATGGTGGAAAACATAGCCAACTGAAAGCTCTGACCCTGACCGTCGAGCAAACAATATAAATCAGAACATATCATATACATCAGAACAGGTCATATACATCAGAACAGGTCATATACATCAGAACAGGTCATATACATCGGAACAGGTCATATACATACACAATCAATTTTAGTAGTTTTGATGCACAAGACCGGGTTATAGTGATGGGTGATTTGAATGCAAAAGTGAGTAATGTGGCAGTTGAAGGAATAATTGGTGTACATGGGGTGTTCAATGTTGTAAATGGAAATGGTGAAGAGCTTGTATATTTATGTGCTGAAAAAGGACTGGTGATCGGGAATACCTGGTTCAAAAGGCGAGATATACATAAGTATACGTATGTAAGTAGGAGAGATAGCCAGAGAGCGTTATTGGGTCACGTGTTAATTGATAGGCGCGCGAAAGAGAGACTTTTGGATGTTAATGTGCTGAGAGGTACAACTGGAGGGATATCTGATTATCATCTTGTGAAGGCGACGATGAAGATTTGTAGAGGTTTTCAGAAAAGTGAGAGAATGTTGGGGTGAAGAGAGTGGTGAGAGTAAGTGAGCTTGGGAAGGAGACTTGTGTGAGGAAATATCAGGAGAGACTGAGTACAGAATGGAAAAAGATGAGAACAAAAGACGCAAGGGGAGTGGAGGAGGAACGGGATGTATTTAGGGAAGCAGTGATGGCTTGCGCAAAAGATGTTTGTGGCATGAGAGGCGTGGGAGGTGGGTTGATTAGAAAGGGTAGTGAGTGGTGGGATGAAGAAGTAAGATTACTAGTGAAAGAGAAGAGAGGCATTTGGACGATTTTTGCAGGAAAATGATGCAAATGACTGGGAGATGTATAAAAGAAAGAGGCATGGAGGTCAAGATAAAGGTACAAGAGGCGAAAAATAAGGCAAATGAGAGTTGGGTGAGAGAGTATCATTAAATTTTAGGGAGAATAGAATGATGTCTTGGAAGGAGGTAAATAAAGTGCGAAAGACAAGAGAACAAATGGGAACATCAGTGAAGGGGGCTAATGGGGAGGTGATAACAAGTAGTGGTGATGCGAGAAGGAGATGGAGTGAGTATTTTAAAGGTTTGTTGAATGTTTTAGATGACAGAGTGGCAGATATAGGGTGTTTTGGTCGAGGTGGTGTGCAAAGTGAGAGGGTTAGGGAGAATGATCTGGTAAAGAGAGAAGAGGTAGTAAAAGCTTTGCGGAAGATGAAAGCCGGCAAGGCAGCGGGTCTGGATGGTACTGCAGTGGAATTTATTTAAAGAAAAAAGGGGTGACTGTATTGTTGACTGGCTGGTAAGGTTATTTAATGTATGTATGACTCATGGTGAGGTGCCTGAGGATTGGCGGAATGCGTGCATAGTGCAATTGTACAAAATCAAAGGGGATAAGAGTGAGTGCTCAAATTACAGAGGTATAACTTTGTTGAGTATTCCTGGGAAATTATATGGGAGGGTATTGATTGAGAGGGTGAAGGCATGTACAGAGCATCAGATTGGGGAAGACCAATGTGGTTTCAGAAGTGGTAGAGGATGTGTGTATCAGGAGTTTGCTTTGAAGAATGTATGTACGAAATACTTAGAAGAACAAATGGAATTGTATGTAGCATTTATGGATCTGGAGAAGGAATATGATAGAGTTGATAGAAATGCCATGTGGAAGGTATTAAGAATATATGGTGTGGGAGGCAAGTTGTTAGAAGCAGTGAAAAGTTTTTATCGAGGATGTAAGGCATGTGTACGTGTAGGAAGAGAGGAAAGTGATTGGTTCTCAATGAACGTTGGTTTCCGGCAGCGGTGCGTAGACATCAGTCTACATGTTTGTTTAATTTGTTTATGGATGGGGTTCTTAGGGCGGTGAATGAAAGAGTTTTGTTTAGAGGGGCAAGTATGCAGTCTGCTGTGGATGAGAGAGCTTGGGACGTGAGTCAGTTGTTGTTCGCTGATGTTACAGCGCTGGTGGCTGATTCGGGTGAGAGACTGCAGAGGCTGGTGAATGAGTTTGGTAAAGTGTGTGAAAGAAGAAAGCTGAAAGTTAATGAGAATAAGATCAAGGTTATTTTGTACAGTAGGGTTGAGGGACAAGTCAATTGGGAGGTAAGTTTGAATGGAGAAAAACTGGAGGAAGTGAAGGGTTTTAGATATCTGGGAGTGGATTTTGCAGCAGATAGAACCATGGAAGCGGAAGTGAATCACAGGGTGGGGGAGGGGGCAAAAGTTTTGGGAGCGTTGAAAAATGTGTGGAAGTCGAGAACGTTATCTTGGAAAGCAGAAATGGGCATGTTTGAAGGAATAGTGGTTCTAACTATGTTATATGGTTGCGAGGCGTGGGCTATAGATAGAGTTGTGCGGAGGAGAGTGGATGTGCTGCAAATGAGATGTTTGAAGACAATATGTGGTGTGAGTTGGTTTGATCGAGTAAGTAATGAAAGGGTAAGAGAAATGTGTGGAAATAAAAAGAGTGTAGTTGAGAGAGCAGAAGAGGGTGTTTTGAAATGGTTTGGTCACATGGAGAGAATGAATGAGGAAAGATTGACCAAGAGGATATATGTGTTAGAGGTGGAGGGAACGAGAAGTGGGAGACCAAATTGGAGGTGGAAAGATAGAGTGAAAAAGATTTTGAGTGATCGGGGCCTGAACATGCAGGAGGGTGAAAGGCGTGCAAGGAATAGAGTAAATTGGAACGATATGGTATACCAGGGTCGACGTGCTGTCAATGGATTGAACCAGGGCATGTGAAGCGTCTGGGGTAAACCATGGAAAGTTGTGTGGGGCCTGGATGTGGAAAGGTCACTATAGTTTCGGTACATTATACATGACAGCTAGAGACTGAGTGTGAACGAATGTGGCCTTTGTTGTCTTTTCCTAGCGATAGCTCGCACACATGCGGGGGGAGGAGGGTTTTCATTTCATGTGTGGCGGGGCGGCGACGGAAATGAATAAAGGGCAGACAGTATGAATTATATACATGTGTATATATGTATAAGTCTGTGTGTGTATGTATATGTATACGTTGAGATGTATAGGTATGTATATGTGCGTGTGTGGACATGGCTGTATATACATGTGTATGTGGTTGGGTTGGGCCATTCTTTCGTCTGTGTCCTTGCGCTACCTCGCTAACGCGGGAGACAGCGACAAAGTATTATATATATATATATATATATATATATATATATATATATATATATATATATATATATATATATATATATATATATATATATATATATATATACGAATGAAGAGCATATGAACGCGCACTTTCATAGAACATACAAACCTCCAACAACCAGGATCGAACCCGGGACCCCTGTGCCACAGGTTGGAATGCTACGGCTAGACTATGGGTAGCATTCACGCCTCTTGTACAGGGGTCCCTGGTTCGATCCTGGCTGTTGGAGATTTGTATGTTCTATGAAGGTGCGTGTTTCTATGCACTATGTTCGTATTCATATACCTCCGCGTTGTACAGTTAGGTTCAGTAAAATGATATCAGCTGGCTATGTGCGCCTGTTCGGAAATGACCGGTGAAGACCCCGTTGCTCACCAACGTGAGACGAAGGGTATTCGAGTACATATTATTCGACTAGTTATTTCCTATTAGCCAGGCCCATGGCCTAGCGGTTAGCATTCCCGCCTCTTGCACAGGGGTCCGGGGTTCGATCCTGGCTATTGGAGGTTTGTATGATATATATATATATATATATATATATATATATATATATATTGATTGGTTCTCAGTGAATGTAGGTTTGCGGCAGGGGTGTGTGATATCTCCATGGTTGTTTAATTTGTTTATGGATGGGGTTGTTAGGGAGGTGAACGCAAGAGTTTTGGAAAGAGGGGCAAGT
Organism: Panulirus ornatus; assembly: GCF_036320965.1. Classification (NCBI taxonomy): domain Eukaryota; kingdom Metazoa; phylum Arthropoda; class Malacostraca; order Decapoda; family Palinuridae; genus Panulirus; species Panulirus ornatus. The sequence goes on along the minus strand of NC_092249.1, from coordinate 15,204,256 downwards.
ATAAAGTCTGTTGTGGATGAGAGAACTTAGGAAGTGAGTAAGTTGTTGTTCGCTGATGATACAGCGCTGGTGGCTGATTCATGTGAGAAACTGCAGAAGCTGGTGACTGAGTTTGGTAAAGTGTGTGAAAGAAGAAAGTTAAGAGTAAATGTGAATAAGAGCAAGGTTATTAGGTACAGTAGGGTTGAGGGTCAAGTCAATTGGGAGGTAAGTTTGAATGGAGAAAAGCTGGAGAAAGTAAAGTGTTTTAGATATCTGGGAGTGGATCTGGCAGCGGATGGAACCATGGAAGCGGAAGTGAATCATGGGGTGGGGGAAGGGGCGAAAATCCTGGGAGCCTTGAAGGATGTGTGGAAGTCGAGAACATTATCTCGGAAAGCAAAAATGGGTATGTTTGAAGGAATAGTGGTTCCAACAATGTTGTATGGTTGCGAGGCGTAGGCTATGGATAGAGTTGTGCGCAGGATGGTGGATGTGCTGGAAATGAGATTATGAGGACAATGTGTGGTGTAAGGTGGTTTGATCGAGTAAGTAATGTAAGGGTAAGAGAGATGTGTGGAAATAAAAAGAGCGTGGTTGAGAGAGCAGAAGAGGGTGTCTTGAAATGGTTTGGGCACATGGAGAGAATGAGTGAGGAAAGATTGACCAAGAGGATATATGTGTCGGAGGTGGAGGGAACGAGGAGAAGTGGGAGACCAAATTGGAGGTGGAAAGATAGAGTGAAAAAGATTTTGAGTGATCGGGGCCTGAACATGCAGGAGGGTGAAAGGAGGGCAAGGAATAGAGTGAATTGGATGGATGTGGTATACCGGGGTTGACGTGCTGTCAGTGGATTGAATCACGGCATGTGAAGCGTCTGGGGTAAACCATGGAAAAGTTCTGTGGGGCCTGGATGTGGAAAGGGTGCTGTGGTTTCGGCCATTATTGCATGACAGCTAGAGACTGAGTGCGAACGAATGTGGCCTTTGTTGTCTTTTCCTAGTGCTACCTCGCACACATGAGGGGGTGAGGGGGATGGTATTCCATGTGTGGCGAGGTGGCGAAGGGAATGAATAAAGGCAGACAGTGTGAATTGTGTGTATGGGTATATATGTATTTGTCTGTGTGTGAACATATATGTGTACATTGAGATGTATAGGTATGTATATTTGCGTGTGTGGACGTGTATGTATATACATTGTATATACATTATATATATATATATATATATATATATATATATATATATATATATATATATATATATATATATATATATATATATATATATTTCTAAATTGTTTCTTACATTTCTCATATGTATATATATGTATGCGTGTGTGTGTGTATATGTGCGTATGTGTGTGTGTGTGTGTGTGTGTGTGTGTGTGTGTGTATGTATATATATATGTATATTATCCCTGGGGATAGGGGTGAAAGAATACTTCCCACGTATTCCTCGCGTGTCGTAGAAAGCGACTAGAGGGGACGGGAGCGGGGGGCCAGAAATACTCCCCTCCTTGTATTAACTTTCTAAAATGGGAAACAGAAGAAGGAGTCACGCGGGGAGTGCTCATCCTCCTCGAAGGCTCAGAGTGGGGTGCCTAAATGTGTGTGGATGTAACCAAGATGTGAAAAAAGGAGAGATAGGTAGTATGTTTGAGGAAAGGAACCTGGATGTTTTGGCTCTGAGTGAAACGAAGCTCAAGGGTAAAGGGGAAGAGTGGTTTGGGAATGTCTGGGGAGTAAAGTCAGGGGTTAGTGAGAGGACAAGAGCAAGGGAAGGAGTAGCAATACTCCTGAAACAGGAGTTGTGGGAGTATGTGATAGAGTGTAAGAAAGTAAATTCTCGATTAATATGGGTAAAACTGAAAGCTGATGGAGAGAGGTGGGTGATTATTGGTGCATATGCACCTGGGCATGCGAAGAAAGATCAAGAGAGGCAAGTGTTTTGGGAGCAGCTGAATGAGTGTGTTAGTGGTTTTGATGCACGAGACCGGGTCATAGTGATGGGTGATTTGAATGCAAAGGTGAGTAATGTGGCAGTTGAGGGAATAATTGGTATACATGGGGTGTTCAGTGTTGTAAATGGAAATGGTGAAGAGCTTGTAGATTTATGTGCTGAAAAAGGACTGATGATTGGGAATACCTGGTTTAAAAAGCGAGATATACATAAGTATACTTATGTAAGTAGGAGAGATGGCCAGAGAGCGTTATTGGATTACGTGTTAATTGACAGGCGTGCGAAAGAGAGACTTTTGGATGTTAATGTGCTGAGAGGTGCAACTGGAGGGATGTCTGATCATTATCTTGTGGAGGCTAAGGTGAAGATTTGTATGGGTTTTCAGAAAAGAAGAGTGAATGTTGGGGTGAAGAGGGTGGTGAGAGTAAGTGAGCTTGAGAAGGAGACCTGTGTGAGGAAGTACCAGGAGAGACTGAGTACAGAATGGAAAAAGGTGAGAACAATGGAAGTAAGGGGAGTGGGGGAGGAATGGGATGTATTTAGGGAATCAGTGATGGATTGCGCAAAAGATGCTTGTGGCATGAGAAGAGTGGGAGGTGGGTTGATTAGAAAGGGTAGTGAGTGGTGGGATGAAGAAGTAAGAGTATTAGTGAAAGAGAAGAGAGAGGCATTTGGACGATTTTTGCAGGGAAAAAATGCAATTGAGTGGGAGATGTATAAAAGAAAGAGACAGGAGGTCAAGAGAAAGGTGCAAGAGGTGAAAAAAAGGGCAAATGAGAGTTGGGGTGAGAGAGTATCATTAAATTTTAGGGAGAATAAAAAGATGTTCTGGAAGGAGGTAAATAAAGTGCGTAAGACAAGGGAGCAAATGGGAACTTCGGTGAAGGGCGCAAGTGGGGAGGTGATAACAAGTAGTGGTGATGTGAGAAGGAGATGGAGTGAGTATTTTGAAGGTTTGTTGAATGTGTTTGATGATAGAGTGGCAGATATAGGGTGTTTTGGTCGAGGTGGTGTGCAAAGTGAGAGGGTTAGGGAAAATGATTTGGTAAACAGAGAAGAGGTAGTGAAAGCTTTGCGGAAGATGAAAGCCGGCAAGGCAGCGGGTTTGGATGGTATTGCAGTGGAATTTATTAAAAAAGGGGGTGACTGTATTGTTGACTGGTTGGTAAGGTTATTTAATGTATGTATGACTCATGGTGAGGTGCCTGAGGATTGGCGGAATGCTTGCATAGTGCCAGTGTACAAAGGCAAAGGGGATAAGAGTGAGTGCTCAAATTACAGAGGTATAAGTTTGTTGAGTATTCCTGGTAAATTATATGGGAGGGTATTGATTGAGAGTGTGAAGGCATGTACAGAGCATCAGATTGGGGAAGAGCAGTGTGGTTTCAGAAGTGGTAGAGGATGTGTGGATCAGGTGTTTGCTTTGAAGAATGTATGTGAGAAATACTTAGAAAAGCAAATGGATTTGTATGTAGCATTTATGGATCTGGAGAAGGCATATGATAGAGTTGATAGAGATGCTCTGTGGAAGGTATTAAGAATATATGGTGTGGGAGGAAAGTTCTTAGAAGCAGTGAAAAGTTTTTATCGAGGATGTAAGGCATGTGTACGTGTAGGAAGAGAGGAAAGTGATTGGTTCTCAGTGAATGTAGGTTTGCGGCAGGGGTGTGTGATGTCTCCATGGTTGTTTAATTTGTTTATGGATGGGGTTGTTAGGGAGGTAAATGCAAGAGTTTTGGAAAGAGGGGCAAGTATGAAGTCTGTTGGGGATGAGAGAGCTTGGGAAGTGAGTCAGTTGTTGTTCGCTGATGATACAGCGCTGGTGGCTGATTCATGTGAGAAACTGCAGAAGCTGGTGACTGAGTTTGGAAAAGTGTGTGGAAGAAGAAAGTTAAGAGTAAATGTGAATAAGAGCAAGGTTATTAGGTACAGTAGGGTTGAGGGTCAAGTCAATTGGGAGGTGAGTTTGAATGGAGAAAAACTGGAGGAAGTGAAGTGTTTTAGATATCTGCGAGTGGATCTGGCAGCGGATGGAACCATGGAAGCGGAAGTGGATCATAGGGTGGGGGAGGGGGCGAAAATCCTGGGGGCCTTGAAGAATGTGTGGAAGTCGAGAACATTATCTCGGAAAGCAAAAATGGGTATGTTTGAAGGAATAGTGGTTCCAACAATGTTGTATGGTTGCGAGGCGTGGCTATGGATAGAGTTGTGCGCAGGAGGATGGATGTGCTGGAAATGAGATGTTTGAGGACAATGTGTGGTGTGAGGTGGTTTGATCGAGTGAGTAACGTAAGGGTAAGAGAGATGTGCGGAAATAAAAAGAGCGTGGTTGAGAGAGCAGAAGAGGGTGTTTTGAAGTGGTTTGGGCACATGGAGAGGATGAGTGAGGAAAGATTGACCAAGAGGATATATGTGTCGGAGGTGGAGGGAACAAGGAGAAGAGGGAGACCAAATTGGAGGTGGAAAGATGGAGTGAAAAAGATTTTGTGTGATCGGGGCCTGAACATGCAGGAGGGTGAAAGGAGGGCAAGGAATAGAGTGAATTGGAGCGATGTGGTATACCGGGGTTGACGTGCTGTCAGTGGATTGAAGCAGGGCATGTGAAGCGTCTGGGGTAAACCATGGAAAGCTGTGTAGGTATGTATATTTGCGTGTGTGGACGTATGTATATACATGTGTATGGGGGGGGGGGGGGGTGGGGCCATTTCTTTCGTCTGTTTCCTTACGCTACCTCGCAAACGCGGGAGACAGCGACAAAGTATAATAAAAATATAAATATATATATATATATATATATATATATATATATATATATATATATATATATATATATATATATATATATATATATATATATATATATATATATATATATATATATATATAACTTTCTAAAAGGGGGAAACAGAAGAAGGAGTCACGCGGGGAGTGCTCATCCTCCTCGAAGGCTCAGATTGGGGTGTCTAAATGTGTGTGGATGTAACCAAGATGAGAAAAAAGGAGAGATAGGTTTTATGTTTGAGGAAAGGAACCTGGATGGTTTGGCTCTGAGTGAAACGAAGCTCAAGGGTAAAGGGGAAGAGTGGTTTGGGAATGTCTTTGGAGTAAAGTCAGGGGTTGATGAGACGACAAGAGCAATGGAAAGGAGTAGCACTACTCCTGAAGCAGGAGTGGTGGGAGTATGTGATAGAGTGTAAGAAAGTGAACTCTAGATTGATATGGTGAAAACTGAAACTGGATGAAGAGAGATGCGTGATTATTGGGATTGTGCACCTGGGCATGAGAAGAAACATCATGAGGGGCAAGTGTTTTGGGAGCAGCTGAGTGAGTGTGTTATTAGTTTTGATGCACGAGACCGGGTTATAGTGATGGGTCATTTAAATGCAAAGGTGAGTAATGTTGCAGTTGAGGGAATAATTGGTGTACATGGGGTGTTCGGTGTTGTAAATTGAAATAGTGAAAAGCTTGTAGATTTCTGCGCTGAAAAAGTGCCAGTGATTAGGAATACCTGGTTTAAAAAGAGAGATATACATAAGTATACGTATGTAAGTAGGAGAGATGGCCAGAGAGCGTTATTGGATTACGTGATAATTGACAGGCGCGCGAAAGAGAGACTTTTGGATGTTAATGTACTGAGAGGTGCAACTGAAGGGATGTCTGATTATTATCTTGTGGACGCAAAGGTGAAGATTTGTAGAGGTTTTCAGATAAGAAGAGAGAATGTAGGATGAAGAGAGTGGTGAGAGTAAGTGAGCTTGGGAAAGAGACGTGTGAGGAAGTACCAGGAGACACAAAATACAGAATTGAAAAAGGTGAGAACAAAGGACGTAAGGGGAGTGGGGGAAGAATGGAATGCATTTAGGGAAGCAGTGATAGCTTCCTCAAAAGATGCTTGTGTCATGAGAAGCGTGGAAGGTGGGCACATTAGAAAGGATAGTGAGTGATGGGATGAAGAAGTAAGATTTTAGTGAAAGAGAAGAGACAGGGATTTGAACGATTTTCGCAGGGAAATAACGCCAGTGACTGGGAAATGTATAAAAGAAAGAGGCAGGAGGTCAAGAGAAAGGAGCAAGAGGTGAAAAAGAGGGCAAATAAGAGTTGGGGTGAGAGAGTATCATTAAATTTTAGGGAGAATAAAAAGATGTTTTGGAAGGAGGTGAATAAAGTGCGTAAGAGAAGGGAACAAATGGGAACATCAGTGAAGGGGGCTAATGGGGAGGTGATAACAAGTAGGGGTGATGTGAGAAGGAGATGGAGTATTTTGAAGGTTTGTTGAATGTGTTAGATGATAGAGTGGCAGATATAGGGTGTTTTGGTCGAGGTGGTGTGCGAAATGAGAGGGTTAGGAAGAATGATATATCAAACAGAGAAGAGGTAATAAAGGCTTTGCAGAAGGTGAAAGCTGGCAAAGCACTGGGTTTGGATGGTATTGCAGTGGAATCTATTAGATAAGGGGGTGACTGTATTGTTGACTGGTTGGTAAGGATATTCAATGTGGAAACATGGAGTGAAAAAGATTTTGAGTGATCGGGGCCTGAACATGCAGGAAAATGAAAGGCGTGCAAGGAATAGAGTGAACTGGAACGATGTGGTATACCGGGGTGGAGGTGCTCTCAATGGATTGAACCAGGGCATATGAAGCGTCTGGGGTAAACCATGGAAAGTTTTGTGGGGCTTGGATGCGGAAAGGGAGCTGTGGTTTCGGTGCATTATACATGACAGCTAGAGACTAAGTGTGAATGAATGAGGCCTTTGTTGTCTTTTCCGAGCGCTACCTCGCGCACATGCGGAGGAAGGAAGTTTTCATTTCATGTGTGGCGGTGTGGCGACGGGAATGAATAAGGGCAGACAGTATAAATCATGTACATGTGTGCATATGTATATGTCTGTGAGTGTATATATGTATACGTTGAGATGTATAGGTATGTATATGTGCGTATGTGGACGTGTATGTACATATATGCGTATGTGGGTGGGTTAGGCCATTCTTTCGTCTGTTTCCTTGCGTTACCTCGCTAACGCGGGAGACACCGACAAAGTATAATGATAATCTTAACTCATGGTGAGGTGCCTGAGGATTGGCGGAATGCGTGCATAGTGCCATTATACAAAGGTAAAGGGGATAAAGGTGAGTGCTCAAATTGAAGAGGTATAAGTTTGTTGAGTATTCCTGGGAGTTTAGATGGGAGGGTATTGATTGAGAGGGTGAAGGCATGTACAGAGCATCAGATTGGGGAAGAGCTGTGTGGTTTCAGAAGTGGTAGAGGATGTATGGATCAAGTGTTTGCTTTAAAGGATGAATATGAGAAATACTTAGAAAAACAAATGGATTTGTATGTAGCATTTATGGATCTAGAGACGGCATATGATAAGAGTTGAAAGAGATACTCTGTGGAAGGCATTAGGAATATATGGTGTGGGAGGCAAGTTGTTAGAAGCAGTGAAAAGTTTTAATCGAGGATGTAAGGCATGTGTACGTGTAGGAAGAGAGGAAAGTGATTGGTTCTCAGTGAATGTCGGTTTGCGGCAGGGGTGTATGATGTCTCCATGGTTTTTTAATTTGTTTATGGATGGGGTTGTAAGGGAGGTGAATGCAAGAGTTTTGGAGAGAGGGGCAAGTATGCAGTCTGCTGTGGATGAGAAAGCTTGGGAAGTGAGTCAGTTGTTGTTCGCTGATGATACAGCGCTGGTGGTTGATTCGGGTGGGAAACTGCAGAAGCTGGAGACTGAGTTTGGTAAAGTGTGTGAAAGAAGAATGCTGAGAGTAAATGTAAATAAGAGCAAGGTTATTAGGTATAGTAAGGTTGAGGGACAAGCCAATTGGGAGGTAATTTTGAATGGAGAAAAACTGGAGGAAGTGAAGTGTTTTAGATATCTGGGAGTGGATCTGGCAGCGGATGGAACCATGGAAGCAGAAGTCAGTCACAGGGTGGGGGAGGGGCGAAAGTTCTAGGAGCGTTGAAAAATGTGTGGAAGGCGAGAACATTATCTCGAAAAGCAAAAATGGGTATGTTTGAAGGAATAGTGGTTCCAACAATGTTATATGGTTGCGAGGCGTGGCTTATTTATAGACCTGTGCGGAGAAGGGGGAATGTGCTGGAAATGAGATGTTTGAGGACAATATGTTGTGTGACGTGGTTTGATCGAGTAAGAAATGAAAGGGTAAGAGAGATGTGTGGTAATACAAAGAGTGTGGTTGGGAGAGAAGTAGAGGGTGTACTGAAATGGTTTGGTCACATGGAAAGAATAAGTGAGGACACATTGACAAAGAAGATATATGTGTCAGAGTTGGAATGAACAAGGAGAAGTGGGAGATCAAATTGGAGGTAGAAAGATGGAGTGAAAAAGATTTTGAGCGATCGGGTCCTGAACATGCAGGAGGGTGATGGCATGCAAGGAATAGAGTGAATTGGAACGATGTGGTATACCAGGGTCGACGTGCTGTCAATGGATTGAACCAGGGCATGTGAAGCGTCTGGGGTAAACCATAGAAAGTTTTGTGGGGCCTGGATGTGGAAAGGGAGCTGTGGTTACGGTGCATTATACATGACAGCTAGAGACTGAGTGTGAACGAATGTGGCCTTTGTTTCTTTTCCTAGCACTACTTCGAGCACATGCGGGGGGAAGGGGGTTATCTTTTCATGTGTGGCGGGATGACGACGGGAATGAATAAAGGTAGCAAGTATGAGATATATACATGTGCATATATTCCTATTAGTCCACGGGGAAAATGAAACACGAAAAGTTCCCAAGCGCACTTTCGTGTAATAATCACATCATCAGGGGAGACACAAGAGAGAAATATAACGGTCAGTTGATATACATCGAAGAGCTGAAGCTAGGACGCCATTTGGTAAACATGTGGTCCAAAATCACATGTTTACCAAATGGCGTCCTAGCTTCGTCTCGTCGATGTATATCAACTGACTGTTATATTTCTCTCTTGTGTCTCCCCTGATGATGTGATTATTACGCGAAAGTGCACCTGGGAACTTTTCGTGTTTCATTTTCCCCGTGTACTCATACGAATATCTTGATCACGCGCAAAATTTTGATCCTTTCCAATGTGTATATATGTATATGTCTGTGAATGTATGAATATGTATACGTTGAAAAGTATAGGTATGTATATGTGCGTGTGTGGACGTGGATGTATATACATGTGTATATGGGTGGGTTAGGCCATTCTTTCGTCTGTTTCCTTGCGCAACCTCGCTAACGCGGGAGGCAGCGACAAAATATAATACATAAATGAATAAATATATAGCCTTACCTAACCTAACCTAACCTTGCTCTTATTCACAGTTACTCTCAGCTTTCTTCTTTCACACACTTTAACAAACTCAGTCACCAGCTTCTGCAGTTCCTCACCCGAATCAACCACCAGCGCTGTATCATCAGCGAACAACAACTGACTCACTTCCCAAGCTCTCTCATTCAAAACAGACTTCATACTTGCCCCTCTCTCCAAAACTCGTGCATTCGCCTCCCTAACAACCCCATCCTTAAACAAATTAAACAACCATGGAGACATTACGCACCCCTGCCGCAAACCGACATTCACTGAGAACCAATCACTTTCCTCTCTTCCTACACGTACACATGCCTTACATCCTCGATAAAAACTTTTCACTGCTTCTAACAACTTGCCTCCCACACCGTATATTCCTACTACCTTCCACAGAGCATCTCTATCAACTCTTATCATATGCCTTCTCCAGATCCATAAATGTTTCATACAAATCCATTTGCTTTTCTAAGTATTTCTCACATACATTCTTCAAAGTAAACACCTAATCCACACATCCTCTACCACTTCTGTAACCACACTGCTCTTCCCCAATCTAATGGTCTGTACATGCCTTCACCTTCTCATTCAATATCCTCCTATATAATATCCCAGGAATGCTCAACAAACTTATACCTTTGTAATTTGAGCACTCACTTTTATCCCCTTTGCCTTTGTACATTGGCACTATGCATGCACTCCGCCAATCCTCAGGCACCTCGCCATCAGTCATACATACATTGAATATCCTTACCAACCAGTCAACAACACAGTCACCCCATTTTCAATACATTCCACTGCAATACCATCCAAACCTGCTGCCTTGCCGGCTTTCATCTTCTGCAAAGCTTTTACTACCTCTTCTCTATTTACCAAATCATTCTGTCTAACCCTCTCACCTCGCACACAACCTCGTCCAAAACACCCAATATCTGCCACTCTATCATCTAATACATTCAACCAAACCTTCTCACATCACCACTACTTGTTATCACCTATCCATTAGCCCCCTTCACCGATGTTCCCATTTTTTTTCTGTCTTACGCACTTTATTTCCCTCCTTCTTAAACATCTTTTTATTTTCCCTAAAATTTAATGATACTCTCTCACCCCAACTTTCATTTGTCCTCTTTTCACCTTGACCTCCTGCCTCTTTCTTTTATAAAACTCCCAGTAATTTGCACTATTTCCCTGCAAAACTCGTCCAAAAGCCTCTCTCTTCTCTTTCACAAATAATCTTATTCTTCATCCCACCACTCACTACCTTTTCTAATCTGCCCACCTCCCACGCTTCTCAGGCCACAAGCATCTTTTGCGCAATCCATCACTACTTCCCTAAATGCATCCCATTCTTCCCACACTCCCCTTACGTCCTTTGCTCTCACCTTTTACCATTCTACACTCAGTCTCTCCTAGTACTTCCTCACAAAAGTCTCCTTCCCAAGCTCACTTACTCTCACCACTCTCTTCACCCCAACAGTTTGTCCTCTTTTCTGAAAACCTTTACAAATCTTCACCTTCGCCACCACAAGATAATGATCAGATATCCCTCCAGTTGCACCTCTCAGCACATTAACATCCAAAAGCCTCTCTTTCGCGCGCCTATAAATTAACACGCAATCGAATAACGCTCTCTGGCCATCTCTCCTACTTACATACGTATACTTATGTATAGCTCTTTATAAACCAGGGAGGTGAATGCAAGAGTTTTGGAAAGAGGGGCAAGTATGAAGTCTGTTGGGGATGAGAGAGCTTGGGAAGTGAGTCAGTTGTTGTTCGCTGATGATACAGCGCTGGTGGCTGATTCATGTGAGAAACTGCAGAAGCAGGTGACTGAGTTTGGTAAAGTGTGTGAAAGAAGAAAGTTAAGAGTAAATGTGAATAAGAGCAAGGTTATTAGGTACAGTAGGGTTGAGGGTCAAGTCAATTGGGAGGTGAGTTTGAATGGAGAAAAACTGGAGGAAGTGAAGTGTTTTAGATATCTGCGAGTGGATCTGGCAGCGGATGGAACCATGGAAGCGGAAGTGGATCATAGGGTGGGGGAGGGGGCGAAAATTCTGGGGGCCTTGAAGAATGTGTGGAAGTCGAGAACATTATCTCGGAAAGCAAAAATGGGTATGTTTGAAGGAATAGTGGTTCCAACAATGTTGTATGGTTGCGAGGCGTGGACTATGGATAGAGTTGTGCGCAGGAGGATGGATGTGCTGGAAATGAGATGTTTGAGGACAATGTGTGGTGTGAGGTGGTTTGATCGAGTAAGTAACGTAAGGGTAAGAGAGATGTGTGGAAATAAAAAGAGCGTGGTTGAGAGAGCAGAAGAGGGTGTTTTGAAATGGTTTGGTCACATGGAGAGAATGAGTGAGGAAAGATTGACCAAGAGGATATACGTGTCGGAGGTGGAGGGAACGAGGAGAAGAGGGAGACCAAATTAGAGGTGGAAAGATGGACTGAAAAAGATTTTGTGTGATCGGGGCCTGAACATGCAGGAGGGTGAAAGGAGGGCAAGGAATAGAGTGAATTGGAGCGATGTGGTATACCGGGGTTGACGTGATGTCAGTGGATTGAATCAAGGCATGTGAAGCGTCTGTGGAAAGCTGTGTAGGTATGTATATTTGCGTGTGTGGACGTATGTATATACATGTGTATAGGGGTGGGTTGGGCCATTTCTTTCGTCTGTTTCCTTCCAAACGCGAGAGACAGCGGCAAAAAAAAAAAAAATATATATATATATATATATATATATATATATATATATATATATATATATATATATATATATATATATATATATATATATATGTATATTTATTTTGCTTTGTCGCTGTTTCCCGCGTTTGCGAGGTAGCGCAAGGAAACAACGAAAGAAATGGTCCAACCCACCCCCATACACATGTATATACATACACGTCCACACACGCAAATATACATACCTATACATCTCAATGTACACATATATATACACACACAGACACACACATATATACCCATGCACACAATTCACTCTGTCTGCTTTTATTCATTTCCATCGCCACCTCGCCACACATGGAATATCATCCCCCTCCCCCTTCGTGTGTGCGAGGTAGGGCTAGGAAAAGACAACAAAGGCCCCATTCGTTCACGCTCAGTCTCTAGCTGTCATGCAATAATGCCCGGAACCACAGCTCCCTTTCCACATCCAGGCCCCACACAACTTTCCATGGTTTACCCCAGACGCTTCACATGCCCTGATTCAATCCACTGACAGCACGTCAACCCCGGTATATCACATCGATCCAATTCACTCTATTCCTTGCCCGCCTTTCACCCTCCTGCATGTTCAGGCCCCGATCACTCAAAATCTTTTTCACTCCATCTTTCCACCTCCAGTTTGGTCTCCCACTTCTCCTCGTTCCCTCCACCTCCGACACATATATCCTCTTGGTCAATCTTTCCTCACTCATTCTCTCCATGCGCCCAAACCATTTCAAAACACCCTCTTCTGCTCTCTCAACCACGCTCTTTTTATTTCCACACATCTCTCTTACCCTTACGTTACTTACTCGATCAAACCACCTCACACCACACATTGTCCTCAAACATCTCATTTCCAGCACATCCATCCTCCTGCGCACAACTCTATCCATAGCCTACGCCTCGCAACCATACAACATTGTTGGAACCACTATTCCTTCAAACATACCCATTTTTGCTTTCCGACATAATGTTCTCGACTTCCACACATTCTTCAAGGCCCCCAGAATTTTCGCCCCCTCCCCCACCCTATGATCCACTTCCGCTTCCATGGTTCCATCCGCTGCTAGATCCACTCCCAGATATCTAAAACACTTCACTTCCTCCAGTTTTTCTCCATTCAAACTCACCTCCCAATTGACTTGACCCTCAACCCTACTGTACCTAATAACCTTGCTCTTATTCACATTTACTCTTAACTTTCTTCTTTCACACACTTTACCAAACTCAGTCACCAGCTTCTGCAGTTTCTCACATGAATCAGCCACCAGCGCTGTATCATCAGCGAACAACAACTGACTCACTTCCCAAGCTCTCTCATCCCCAACAGACTTCATACTTGCCCCTCTTTCCAAAACTCTTGCATTCACCTCCCTAACAACCCCATCCATAAACAAATTAAACAACCATGGAGACATCACACACCCCTGCCGCAAACCTACATTCACTGAGAACCAATCACTTTCCTCTCTTCCTACACGTACACATGCCTTACATCCTCGATAAAAACTTTTCACTCCTTCTAACAACTTGCCTCCCACACCATATATTCTTAATACCTTCCACAGAGCATCTCTGTCAACTCTATCATATGCCTTCTCCAGATCCATAAATGCTACATACAAATCCATTTGCTTTTCTAAGTATTTCTCACATACATTCTTCAAAGCAAACACCTGATCCACACATCCTCTACCAGTTCTGAAACCACACTGCTCTTCCCCAATCTGATGCTCTGTACATGCCTTCACCCTCTCAATCAATACCCTCCCATATAATTTACCAGGAATACTCAACAAACTTATACCTCTGTAATTTGAGCACTCACTCTTATCCCCTTTGCCTTTGTACAATGGCACTATGCACGCATTCCGCCAATCCTCAGGCACCCCACCGTGAGTCATACATACATTAAATAACCTTACCAACCAGTCAACAATACAGTCACCCCCTTTTTTAATAAATTCCACTGCAATGCCATCCAAACCTGCTGCCTTGCCGGCTTTCATCTTCCGCAAAGCTTTTACTGCCTCTTCTCTGTTTACCAAATCATTTTCCCTAACCCTCTCACTTTGCACACCACCTCGACCAAAACACCCTATATCTGCCAATCTATCATCAAACACATTCAACAAACCTTCAAAATACTCACTCCATCTCCTTCTCACATCACCACTACTTGTTATCACCTCCCCATTTGCGCTCTTCACTGAAGTTCCCATTTGCTCCCTTGTCTTACGCACTTTATTTACCTCCTTCCAGAACATCTTTTTATTCTCCCTAAAATTTAATGATATTCTCTCACCCCAACTCTCATTTGCCCTTTTTTTCACCTCTTGCACCTTTCTCTTGACCTCCTGTCTCTTTCTTTTATACGTCTCCCACTCAACTGCATTATTTCCCTGCAAAAATCGTCTAAATGCCTCTCTCTTCTCTTTCACTAATACTCTTACTTCTTCATCCCACCACTCACTACCCTTTCTAATCAACCCACCTCCCACTCTTCTCATGCCACAAGCATCTTTTGCGCAATCCATCACTGATTCCCTAAATACATCCCATTCCTCCCCCCCTCTCCCCTTATATATATATACGAATAAAGTGTATATGAACGCGCACCTTCATAGAGCATACAAAGCTCCATCAGCCAGGATCGAACCTGGGACCCCTTGTGCAAGAGGCAGGCATGCTAACCGCTAGGCTAAGGGACTGTATAATAGGAAACAACTATTCGAAATACTTAGTACTCGAATAGCCTCCGTCTCACTATGGTGAGCAACGGGGTCTATCGGTTGTTTCCGAACAGAACACATAGCCAGCTGAGAGCGTTTTACCGAACCTGACTGCACAACGCGGAGTTATATGAATACGAATAAAGTGTATATGAACGCGCACCTTTGTATGTTCTATGAAGGTATGTTCTATATATATATATATATATATATATATATATATATATATATATATATATATATATATATATATATATATATATATATATATATATATATATATATTATTTATCGTTTTTTTATTATACTTTGTCGCTGTCTCCCGCGTTTGCGAGGTAGCACAAGGAAACAGACGAAAGAAATGGCCCAACACCCCCCCCCCCCCATACACATGTATATACATACGTCCACACACGCAAATATACATACCTACACAGCTTTCCATGGTTTACCCCAGACGCTTCACATGCCTTGATTCAATCCACTGACAGCACGTCAACCCCGGTATACCACATCGCTCCAATTCACTCTATTCCTTGCCCTCCTTTCACCCTCCTGCATGTTCAGGCCCCGATCACACAAAATCTTTTTCAATCCATCTTTCCACCTCCAATTTGGTCTCCCTCTTCTCCTCGTTCCCTCCACCTCCGACACATATATCCTCTTGGTCAATCTTTCCTCACTCATTCTCTCCATGTGCCCAAACCACTTCAAAACACTCTCTTCTCCTCTCTCAAGCACGCTCTTTTTATTTCCACACATCTCTCTTACCCTTACGTTACTCACTCGATCAAACCACCTCACACACACATTGTCCTCAAACATCTCATTTCCAGCACATCCATCCTCCTGCGCACAACTCTATCCATAGGCCACGCCTCGCAACCATACAACATTGTTGGAACCACTATTCCTTCAAACATACCCATTTTTGCTTTCCGGGATGGATCTCAGTGATGGATTGCGCAAAAGATGCTTGTGGCATGAGAAGAGTGGGAGGTGGGTTGATTAGAAAGGGTAGTGAGTGGTGGGATGAAGAAGTAAGAGAATTAGTGAAAGAGAAGAGAGAGGCATTTGGACGATTTTTGCAGGGAAAGAATGCAATTGAGTGGGAGATGTATAAAAGAAAGAGACAGGAGGTCAAGAGAAAGGTGCAAGATGTGAAAAAAAGGGCAAATGAGAGTTGGGGTGAGAGAGTATCATTAAATTTTAGGGAGAATAAAAAGATGTTCTGGAAGGAGGTAAATAAAGTGCGTAAGACAAGGGAGCAAAAGGGAACTTCAGTGAAGGGCGCAAATGGGGAGGTGATAACAAGTAGTGGTGATGTGAGAAGGAGATGGAGTGAGTATTTTGAGGGTTTGTTGAATGTGTTTGATGATAGAGTGGCAGATATAGGGTGCTTTGGTCGAGGTGGTGTGCAGAGTGAGAGGGTTAGGGAAAATGATTTGGTAAACAGAGAAGAGGTAGTGAAAGCTTTGCGGAAGATGAAAGCCGGCAAGGCAGCAGGTTTGGATGGTATTGCAGTGGAATTCATTAAAAAAGGGGGTGACTGTATTGTTGACTGGTTGGTAAGGTTATTTAATGTATGTATGACTCATGGTGAGGTGCCTGAGGATTGGCGGAATGCGTGCATAGTGCCATTGTACAAAGGCAAAGGGGATAAGAGTGAGTGCTCAAATTACAGAGGTATAAGTTTGTTGAGTATTCCTAGTAAATTATATGGGAGGGTATTGATTGAGAGTGTGAAGGCATGTACAGAGCATCAGATTGGGGAAGAGCAGTGTGGTTTCAGAAGTGGTAGAGGATGTGTGGATCAGGTGTTTGCTTTCAAGAACGTATGTGAGAAATACTTAGAAAAGCAAATGATTTTGTATGTAGCATTTATGGATCTGGAGAAGGCATATGATAGAGTTGACAGAGATGCTCTGTGGAAGGTATTAAGAATATATGGTGTGGGAGGAAAGCTGTTAGAAGCAGTGAAAAGTTTTTATCGAGGATGTAAGGCATGTGTACGTGTAGGAAGAGAGGAAAGTGATTGGTTCTCAGTGAATGTAGGTTTGCGGCAGGGGTGTGTGATGTCTCCATGGTTGTTTAATTTGTTTATATATATATATATATATATATATATATATATATATATATATATATATATATATATATATATATATATATATATATATATATATATATATATATATATATATATATATATATATATATATATATATAAACATATATATATATATATATATATATATATATATATATATATATATATATATATATATATATATATATATATATATATATATATATATATATATATATATATATATATATATTTCAAAAGAATTTTGAAATTGAACAAATAAATACATATATATTTTATTCATTTATTTATTTATTTTGCTTTGTCGCTGTCTCA
The DNA here is from genome assembly GCF_036320965.1 of Panulirus ornatus. Taxonomy (NCBI): domain Eukaryota; kingdom Metazoa; phylum Arthropoda; class Malacostraca; order Decapoda; family Palinuridae; genus Panulirus; species Panulirus ornatus. Next base: position 15,187,139 of record NC_092249.1, on the reverse strand, counting down.
CGCGTTTGCGAGGTAGCGCAAGGAAACAGGCGAAAGAAATGGCCCAACCTACCCCCATACACATGTATATACATACACGTCCACACACGCAAATATACATACCTATACATCTCAATGTACACATATATATTCACACACAGACATATACATATATACACATGTACATAATTCATACTGTCTACCTTTATTTATTCCCATCGCCACCTCGCCACACATGGAATAACATCCCCCTCCCCCCTCATGTGTGCGAGGTAGCGCTAGGAAAAGACAACAAAAGCACCATTCGTTCACACTCAGTCTCTAACTATCATGTAATAATGCCCGAAACCACAGCTACCTTTCCACATCCAGGCCCCACACAACTTTCCATGGTTTACCCCAGACGCTTCACAAGCCCTGATTCAATCCATTGACAGCACGTCAACCCCGGTATACCACATCGATCCAATTCACTCTATTCCTTGCACGCCTTTCACCCTCCTGCATGTTCAGGCCCTGATCATTCAAAATCTTTTCCACTCCATCTTTCCACCTCCAATTTGGTCTCCCACTTCTCCTCGTTCCCTCCACCTCCGACACATATATCCTCTTGGTCAATCTTTCCTCACTCATTTTCTCCATGTGCCCAAACTATTTCAAAACACACTCTTCTGCTCTCTCAACCACACTCTTTTTATTTCCACACATCTCTCTTACCCTTACATCACTTACTCGATCAAACCACATCACACCACATATTGTCCTCAAACATCTAATTTCCAGCTCATCCACCCTCCTGCGCACAACGCTATCCATAGCCCACGCCTCGCAACCATACAACATTGTTGGAACCACTATTCCTTCAAACATACCCATTTTTGCTTTCCGAGATAATGTTCTCGACTTCCAAACATTCTTCAAGGCTCCCAGAACTTTCAACCCCTCCCCCACCCTATCATTCACTTCCGCTTCCATGGTTCCATCCGCTGCCAGATCCACTCCCAGATATCTCAAACACTTTACTTCCTCCAGTTTTTCTTCATTCAAACTTGCCTTCCATCTGACTTGACTATCAACCCTACTGTACCTAATAACCTTATTCTTATTCACATTTACTCTTAACTTTCTTCTTTCACACACTTTACCAAACTCAGTCACCAGCTTCTGCAGTTTCTCACATGAATCAGCCACCAGCACTGTATCATCAGCGAACAACAACTGACTCACTTCCCAACCTCTCTCATCTACAACAGACTTCATACTTGCCCTCTTTCCAAAACTCTTGCATTCACCTCCCTAACAACCCCATCCATAAACAAATTAAACAACCATGGAGATATCACACACCCCTGCCGCAAACCTACATTCACTGAGAACCAATCACTTTCCTCTCTTCCTGCACGTACACATGCCTTACATCCTCGATAAAAACTTTTCACTGCTTCTAGCAACTTGCCTCCCACACCATATATTCTTAATACCTTCCACAGAGCATCTCTATCAACTCTATCATATGCCTTCTCCAGATCCATAAGTGCTACATACAAATTCATTTGCTTTTCTAAGTATTTCTCACATACATTCTACAAAACAAACACCTGATCCACACATCCTCTACCACTTCTGAAACCACACTGCTCTTCCCCAGTCTGATGCTCTGTACATGCCTTCACCCTCTCAATCAATACCCTCCTATATAATTTACTAGGAATACTCAACAAACTTATACCTCTGTAATTTGAGCACTCACTCTTATCCCCTTTGCCTTTGTATAATGGCACTATGCAAGCATTCCGCCAATCCTCAGGCAACTCACCATGAGTCATACATACATTGAATAACCTTACCAACCAGTCAACAATACAGTCACCCCCTTTTTTGATAAATTTCACTGCAATACCATCCAAACCTGCTGCCTTGCTAGCTTTTATCTTCCGCAAAGCTTTCACTACCTCTTCTCTGTTTACCAAATCATTTTCCCTAACCCTCTCACTTTGCACACCACCTCGACCAAAACACCCTATATCTGCCACTCTATCATCAAACACATTCAACAAACCTTCAAAATACTCACTCCATCTCCTGTTCACATCACCACTACTTGTTATCACCTCCCCATTAGCCCCCTTCACTGAAGTTCCCATTTGCTCCCTTGTCTTACGTACTTTATTTACCTCCTTCTAGAACATCTATTTATTCTCCCTAAAATCTAATGATATTCTCTCACCCCAACTCCCATTTGCCCTCTTTTCCACCTTTTGCACCTTTGTCTTGACCTCCTACATCTCCCACTCATTTGCATTATATCCCTGCAAAAATCGTCCAAATGCCTCTCTCTTCTCTTTCACTAATAATCTTACTTCTTCATCCTACCACTCACTACCCTTTCTAATCAACCCACCTCCCACGCTTCTCATGCCACAAGCATCTTTTCCGCAAGCCATCACTGCTTCCCTAAATACATCCCATACCTCACCAACTCCCCTTACCTCATGAGAGGCAAGTGTTTTGTGAGCAGCTGAATGAGTGTGTTAGTGGTTTTGATGCACGAGACCGGGTTATAGTGATGGGTGATTTGAATGCAAAGGTGAGTAATGTTGTAGTTGAGGGAATAATTGGTATACATGGGGTGTTCAGTGTTGTAAATGGAAATGGTTAAGAGCTTGTAGATTTAAGTGCTGAAAAAGGACTAGTGATTGGGAATACCTGGTTTAAAAAGCGAGATATACATAAGTATAGGTATGTAAGTAGGAGATATGGCCAGAGAGCATTATTGGATTACGTGTTGATTGACAGGCGCGCGAAAGAGAGACTTTTGGATGTTAATGTGCTGAGAGGTGCAACTGTAGGGATGTCTGATCATTATCTTGTGGAGGTGAAGGTGAAAATTTGTAGGGGTTTTCAGAAAAGAAGAGAGAATGTTGGGGTGAAGAGGGTGGTGAGAGTAAGTGAGCTTGGGAAGGAGACTTGTGTGAGGAAGTACCAGGAAAGACTGAGTACAGAATGGAAAAAGGTGAGAACAAAGGATATATATATATATATATATATATATATATATATATATATATATATATATATATATATATATATATATATATATATATATATATATATATATATATATATATATATATATATACATATATATATATATATATATATATATATATATATATATATATATATATATATATATATATATATATATATATATATATATATATATATATATATATATATATATATATATATTTTTTTTTTTTTTTTTTTTTTTTTGTCGCTCTCTCCCGCGTTTGCGAGGTAGCGCAAGGAAACAGACGAAAGAAATGGCCCCACCCCCCCCCCCCATACACATGTACATACATACGTCCACACACGCAAATATACATACCTACACAGCTTTCCATGGTTTACCCCAGACACTTCACATGTCTTGATTCAATCCACTGACAGCACGTCAACCCCGGTATACCACATCCATCCAATTCACTCTATTCCTTGCCCTCCTTTCACCCTCCTGCAAGTTCAGGCCCCAATCACACAAAATCTTTTTCACTCCATCTTTCCACCTCCAATTTGGTCTCCCTCTTCTCCTCGTTCCCTCCACCTCCGACACATATATCCTCTTGGTCAACCTTTCCTCACTCATTCTCTCCATGTGCCCAAACCATTTCAAAACACCCTCTTCTGCTCTCTCAACCACGCTCTTTTTATTTCCACACATCTCTCTCACCCTTACGTTACTTACTCGATCAAACCACCTCACACCACACATTGTCCTCAGACATCTCATTTCCAGCACATCCATCCTCCTGCGCACAACTCTATCCATAGCCTACGCCTCGCAACCACACAACATTGTTGGAACCACTATTCCTTCAAACATACCCATTTTTGCTTTCCGAGATAATGTTCTCGACTTCCACACATTCTTCAAGGCCCCCAGGATTTTCGCCCCCTCCCCCACCCTATGATCCACTTCCGCTTCCATGGTTCCATCCGCTGCCAGATCCACTCCCAGATATCTAAAGCACTTCACTTCCTCCAGTTTTTCTCCATTCAAACTCACCTCCCAATTGACTTGACCCTCAACCCTACTGTACCTAATAACCTTGATCTTATTCACATTTACTCTTAACTTTCTTCTTCCACACACTTTTCCAAACTCAGTCACCAGCTTCTGCAGTTTCTCACATGAATCAGCCACCAGCGCTGTATCATCAGCGAACAACAACTGACTCACTTCCCAAGCTCTCTCATCCCCAACAGACTTCATACTTGCCCCTCTTTCCAAAACTCTTGCATTTACCTCCCTAACAACCCCATCCATAAACAAATTAAACAACCATGGAGACATCACACACCCCTGCCGCAAGCCTACATTCACTGAGAACCAATCACTTTCCTCTCTTCCTACACGTACACATGCCTTACATCCTCGATAAAAACTTTTCACTGCTTCTAACAACTTTCCTCCCACACCATATATTCTTAATACCTTCCACAGAGCATCTCTATCAACTCTATCATATGCCTTCTCCAGATCCATAAATGCTACATACAAATCCATTTGCTTTTCTACGTATTTCTCACATACATTCTTCAAAGCAAAACCTGATCCACACATCCTCTACCACTTCTGAAACCACACTGCTCTTCCCCAATCTGATGCTCTGTACATGCCTTCACCCTCTCAATCAATACCCTCCCATATAATTTACCAGGAATACTCAACAAACTTATACCTCTGTAATTTGAGCACTCACTCTTATCCCCTTTGCCTTTGTACAATGGCACTATGCACGCATTCCGCCAATCCTCAGGCACCTCACCATGAGTCATACATACATTAAATAACCTTACCAACCAGTCAACAATACAGTCACCCCCTTTTTTAATAAATTCCACTGCAATACCATCCAAACCTGCTGCCTTGCCGGCTTTCATCTTCCGCAAAGCTTTCACTACCTCTTCTCTGTTTACCAAATCATTTTCCCTAACCCTCTCACTCTGCACACCACCTCGACCAAAACACCCTTTATCTGCCACTCTATCATCAAACACATTCAACAAACCTTCAAAATACTCACTCCATCTCCTTCTCACATCACCACTACTTGTTATCACCTCCCCACTTGCGCCCTTCACCGAAGTTCCCATTTGCTCCCTTGTCTTACGCACTTTATTTACCTCCTTCCAGAACATCTTTTTATTCTCCCTAAAATTTAATATATATATATATATATATATATATATATATATATATATATATATATATATATATATATATATATATATATATATATATATTTTTTTTTTTTTTTTTTTATACTTTGTCGCTGTCTCCCGCGTTTGCGAGGTAGCGCAAGGAAACAGACGAAAGAAATGGCCCAACCCCTCCCCCATACACATGTACATACACACGTCCACACACGCAAATATACATACCTACACACCTTTCCATGGTTTACCCCAGACGCTTCACATGCCCTGATTCACTCCACTGACAGCACGTCAACCCCTGTATACCACATCGCTCCAATTCACTCTATTCCTTGCCCTCCTTACACCCTCCTGCATGTTCAGGCCCCGATCACACAAAATCTTTTTCACTCCATCTTTCCACCTCCAATTTGGTCTCCCTCTTCTCCTCGTTCCCTCCACCTCCGACACATATATCCTCTTGGTCAATCTTTCCTCACTCATTCTCTCCATGTGACCAAACCATTTCAAAACACCCTCTTCTGCTCTCTCAACCACGCTCTTTTTATTTCCACACATCTCTCTTACCCTTACGTTACTTACTCGATCAAACCACCTCACACCACACATTGTCCTCAAACATCTCATTTCCAGGACATCCATCCTCCTGCGCACAACTGTATCCATAGCCCACGCCTCGCAACCATACAACATTGTTGGAACCACTATTCCTTCAAACATACCCATTTTTGCTTTCCGAGATACTGTTCTCGACTTCCACACATTTTTCAAGGCTCCCAAAATTTTCGCCCCCTCCCCCACCCTATGATCCACTTCCGCTTCCATGGTTCCATCCGCTGACAGATCCACTCCCAGATATCTAAAACACCTCACTTCCTCCAGTTTTTCTCCATTCAAACTCACCTCCCAATTGACTTGACCCTCAACCCTACTGTACCTAATAACCTTGCTCTTATTCACATTTACTCTTAACTTTCTTCTTCCACACACTTTACCAAACTCAGTCACCAGCTTCTGCAGTTTCTCACATGAATCAGCCACCAGCGCTGTATCATCAGCGAACAACAACTGACTCACTTCCCAAGCTCTCTCATCCCCAACAGACTTCATACTTGCCCCTCTTTCCAGGACTCTTGCATTTACCTCCCTAACAATATATATAATATATATACATATATATATATATATATATTTTTTTTTTTTTTCTTTTTTTCTTTTTTTTTTTTTTGCTTTGTCGCTGTCTCCCGCGTTTGCGAGGTAGCGCAAAGAAACAGACGAAAGAAATGGCCCAACCCACCCCCATACACAATGTATACACACACACGTCCACACACGCAAATATACATACCTACACAGCTTTCCATGCTTCACCCCAGACGCTTCACATGCCCTGATTCAATCCACTGACAGCACGTCAACCCCGGTATACCACATCAATCCAATTCACAGTATTCCTTGCCCTCCTTTCACCCTCCTGCATGTTCAGGCCCCGATCACAAAAAATCTATTTTACTCCATCTTTCCACCTCCAACTTGGTCTCTCACTTCTCCTCGTTCCCTCCACCTCCGACACATATATCCTCTTGGTCAATCCTTCCTCACTCATTCTCTCCATGTGCCCAAACCATTTCAAAACACCCTCTTCTGCTCTTTCAACCACACTCTTTTTATTTCCACATATCTCTCTTACCCTTACATTACTTACTCGATCAAACCACCTCACACCACACATTGTCCTCAAACATCTCATTTCCAGCACATCCACCCTGATCCGCACAACTATCTATAGCTTATGCCTGGCAACCATATAACATTGTTGGATCCACTGTTCCTTCAAACATACCCATTTTTGCTTTCCGAGATAATGTTCTTGACTTTCACACATTCCTCAACGCTTCCACAACCCCGTCCCACACCCTATGATTCACTTCCGCTTCCATGGTTACATCCGCTGCCAGATCCACTCCCAGATATCTAAAACAATTTACTTCCTCCAGTTTTTCTCCATTCAAACTTCCTCCCAATTGACTTGTCTCTCAATCCTACTGTACCTGATAACCTTGCTCTTATTCACATTTACTCTCAGCTTTCTTCTTTCACACACTTTACCAAACTCAGTCACCAGCTTCTGCAGTCTCTTACAAGAATCAGCCACCAGCGCTGTATCATCAGCGAACAACAACTGACTCACTTCCCAAGCACTCTCATCCAAAACAGACTGCATACATGCCCCTCTCTCCAAAACTCTTGCATTCACCTCCCTAACAACCCCATCCATAAACAAATTAAACAACCATGGAGACATCACACACCCCTGCCGCAAACCAACATTCACTGAGAACCAATCACTTTCCTCTCTTCCTACACGTACACATGCCTTACTTCCTCGATAAAAACTTTTCACTGCTTCTAACAACTTGCCTACCACACCATATATTCTTAATAACTTCCACAGAGCATCTCTATCAACTCTATCATATGCCTTCTCCAGATCCATAAATGCTACATACAAATCCATTTGCATTTCTAAGTATTTCTCACATATATTCTTCAAAGCAAACACCTGATCCACACATCCTCTACCACTTCTGAGACCACTCTGCTGTTCCCCAATCTAATGCTCTGTACATGCCTTCATCCTCTCAATCAATACACTTCCATATAATTTAGCAGGAATACTCAACAAACTTATACCTTTGTAATTTGCGCACTCACTCTTATCCCCTTTGCCTTTGTACAATGGCACCATGCAAGCATTCCGCCAATCCTCAGGCGCCTCACCATGAGTCATACATACATTGAATAACCTTAACAACCGGTCAACAATACAGTCACCCCCTTATTTTAATAAATTCCACTGCAATACCGTCCAAACCCGCTGCCTTGCCGGCTTTCATCTTCCGTAAAGCTTTTACTACCTCTTCTCTGTTTACCAAATAATTTTCCCTAGCCCTCTCACTTTGCACACCACCTCGACCTAAGCACCCTATATCTGCCACTCTATCATCAAACATATTCAACAAACCTTCAAAATACTCACTCCATCTCCTTCTCACATCACCACTACTCGTTATCACCTCCCCATTAGCCCCCTTGTCTTACGCACTTTATTTACCTCCTTCCAAAACATCTTTTTATTTTCCCTAAGATTTAATGATATTCTCTCACCCCAACTCTCATTTGCCCTCTTTTTCACCTTTTGCACCTTTCTCTTGACCTCCTGCCTCTTTCTTTTATATATCTCCCACTCATTTGCATTATTTCTCTGCAAAAATCGTCCAAATGCCTCTCTCTTCTCTTTCACTCATAATCTTACTTCTTCATCCTACCACTCACTTCCCTTTCTAATCTGCCCACCTCCCACGCTTCTCATGCCACAAGTATCTTTTGCGCAAGCCATCACTGCTTCCCTAAATGCATCCCATTCCTCCCCCACTCCCCTTATGTCCTTTGTTCTCACCTTTTTCCATTCTCCTTCCTAAGCTCACTTACTCTCATCACTCTCTCCACCCCAACATTCTCTTTTCTGAAAACCTCTACAATTCTTCACCTTCGCCTCCACAAGGTCCACAGATCCCAACCGCTCAAATACTTTTTCATTGCATTCTTCCATCTCCAACGTCTTCTCCCAGTTCTCCTTGTGCCCTCTACTTCTAAAACATATATCCTCTTTGTCAACATTTCCTCAATTATTTTCTCTGTATGTCCAAACCATTTCAAAACACTCTCTTCTGCTCTCTCAACCACACTCTTTTAATTCCACACATCTCTCTTACCCTTTCATTAATTGCTCAATCAAACCACCTCACACCACATATTGTCCTCAAACATCTCATTTCCAGCACATCCACCCTCCTGCGCACAACTCTATCTATACCCCACTCCTCACAACCATACAACATTGTTGGAACCACTATTCCTTCAAACATACCTATTTTTGCTTTCCGAGATTACGTTCTCGACTTCCACACATTGCTTGACGCTCTCAGAAATTCCCCCCCTTTCCCCTCTCCCCTATCTCTACCCATTCCTCTACCAAATGACACTTCCGCTTCCATGGTTCCATTCGCTGCTAAGTCTACACACAGATATCTAAAACACTTCACTTCCACCAATTTCTCTCCAATCAAACTTACATTCCAATTAATCTGTCCCTCAACCCTACTGTACCTCATAACATTGCTCTTATTCACATTTACTCTCAGCTTTCTTATTTCAAACACTCTTCCAAACTCAGTCACCAGCTTCAGCAGCTTCTCACTCGAGTTAGCCACGAGTGCTGTATCATCAGCGAACAGACTGTACACTCGTTCCACTCTCCAAGACTCTCTCATTCACCTCCCTCACTACCCCATATATAAACGCATTAACAACATGGTGACATCAGACATCCCTGCGGCAGACCGACCTTCACTGGGAGCCACTCACTCTCATGTCTTTCTGCTCGCACACATCCCACAAACCTTTGATAAAAACTTCTCATTGCTTCTAGTAGCTTAACTCCCTCACCATACATTATCAAGACGTTCCACAAAGCATCTCTATCAATCATATCATATGCCTTCTCCATCCATGCCATTTAAAAAATCCATCATGTTTTCTAAATATTTCTTACACGCATTCTTCAAAGCAAACACCTGATCCACACATCTTCCATCACTTCTGAAACCACACTGCTCTTCCTAAGTCTGATGCTCTGTACATGCCTTCGCCCTCTCAATCAACACCCTCCAACACAATTTACCAAGTAATCTGAACACTCACCTTTATCCCCTTTGTCCTTGTACAATGACACCATACATGCATTCCGTCATTCCTCAGGCGCTTCACCATGATCCATACATACACTGAATATCCTTACTAACCAATCAGCAAAACAGCCACCCAATTTCTTAAATCTAACTGCAATGCCATCTACTCCCTCCGCCTTGCCGGATTTCATCTCCCTCAAGGTTTTCACCACCTCTTCTCTCTTCACCAAACCATCTTTCATGATTCTCTCACTTCGCACACCATCCCGACCAAAACACCCTATATCCGTCACTCTGTCATCAAACACATTCAACAAACCTTCAAAATACTCACTCCTCACATCACCACTACTTGTTATTACCTTCCCATTAGCCCCTTTCACCGATGTTCCCATTTGTTCTCTTGTCTTACGCACGTTATATACCACCTTCCAAAACATATTTTTTATTCTCACTAAAATTTAATGATACTCTTTCACCCCAACTCTCATTTGCCCTCTTTTTTTCAACCAATCAGCCTACCTTTCGACCTCCTGTCACTTTCTCTTATACATCTCCCAATCATTTCAACTCCATCCCTGTAAGTACCTCCCAAAAGCCTCTATGTACTATTTCATTAACAACTTTACGTCATCCCACCACTAATCTGTCCATGTCCCACCTTTCTCATGCCACAAGCATCTTTTGCACAGGCCATCACTGCTTCCCTAAATAGATTCCATTCCTCATCCAACCCCCTTACGTCATGTGCTCTCACATTTTGCCATTCTACACTCAATCTCCGCTGGTATGTCTTCACACAAATCTCCTTTTCAAGTTCACTCACTCTTACCACTCGATTCTCCCCGAATCTTTTTCCTCTTCCGAAAGCCTTTACAAATCTTCACCTCCGCCTCCACAAGATAGTGATCAGATATCCCACTAGATGCCCCTCTGCACAATTGCACTTAGAAGTCTCTCTTTTACAATGTCCATTTATAACATTGAATATACTACATATGATACTTATACCTCTGTAATGTGAACACTCACCTTTATCCCCTTTGCCTTTGTACAATGGCACTATGCATGCATTCCTCCAATCCTCAGGCACCTCATCATGAGTCATACATACATTGAATATCCTTACTAACCAGTCAACAGCACAGTCACCCATTCTCTTGAATTCAACTGCAATACCATACATTCCAGCCGCATTGCCGGATTTCATATGTTTGTAGCCAATCAAACATAAAAAGTAATGTATCACATTTTATGTAAAACAAAAAAAAATGAAAATAAAGCTATAGATAAATCTATTGAATATGGGTGAGAGACAACACGTCTTCAGTAGCTCATGACTATGTGGTGTGGTCAGGGTGGATTATAACTAATGATAGTGTGTGTGGAGTGAGGCTTGGATTACTTCACACAGACAGACAGACAGACAGACATGCATACACATGTCTCTGGGGATTGGCCTAATGTACAATTCAGATGAGAGTCTCTGGGCTCGACAGGGACGCCTGAGGGTAAGCAGCTTGCACACAACTCACCAAGTGTCTCGTTAAGTCGATTACAACTCGCTAATTATGCTGTAAACCTATTTTCTTGTTCCTTTCTTGTTAGCTTACGCTTCTTCCTGACGCTTACCTCCGGTTTTTATGCCCGAGTTGAGATCAGTGTTGGAGTATTTACAGTAGATGTTTCAGAATTATACATGATTTGTTGTCTCCAATACCTCTATTCAGACCAACTTTTTACGAGAAAAAAGAAAAAGTAAAGAAAAATTATGTTAATGAGGTAAAAACCTTTTCGACTGGAGAAAACAACAAAACATAAATCATCTTTATGTTTACTTGTAAGATAATCATGTGTAAGTTGGCAGGAGATGAAGAGTGATAACATCGCACATGTTCATCACACAATAACCTCACCAACGTCTCAGCACACGTCACCTCTCACCTTACGTTCTCACCTACAATGACTTACCAAACAACACTATTGCGAAATATCATGCATACCATTAACATCATATATATATATATATATATATATATATATATATATATATATATATATATATATATATATATATATATATATATATATATATATATATATATATATATATATATATATATATATATATATTTTTTTTTTATTTATTATTTATTTATTTTGCTTTGCCGCTGTCTCCCGCGTTTGCGAGGTAGCGCAAGGAAACAGACGAAAGAAATGGCCCAACCCACTCCCATACACAATGTATACACACACACACGTCCAGACACACAAATATACATACCTATACATCTCAGTGTACACGTATATGTACATACACAGACACATACATATATACCCATGCACACAATTCACACTGTCTGCCCCCATTTACTCCCATCGCCACCTCGCCACACATGGAATACCATCCCCCTACCCCCTCATGTGTGCGAGGTAGCGCTAGGAAAAGACAACAAAGGCCCCATTCGCTCACACTCAGTCTCTAGCTGCCACGCAATAATGCCCAAAACCACAGCTCCCTTTCCACATCCAGGCAACACAAAACTTTCCATGGTTTACCCCAGACGCTTCACATGCCCTGATTCAATCCACTGACAGCACGTCAACCCCGGTATACTACATCCATCCAATTCACTCTATTCCTTGCCCTCCTTTCACCCTCCTGCATGTTCAGGCCCCGATCACACAAAATCTTTTTCACTCCATCTTTCCACCTCCAACTTGGTCTCCCACTTCTCCTCGTTCCCTCCACCTCCGACACATATATCCTCTTGGTCAATCTTTCCTCACTCATTCTCTCCATGTGCCCAAACCATTTCAAAACACCCTCTTCTGCTCTCTCAACGACGCTCTTTTTATTTCCACACATCTCTCTTACCCTTACATTACTTACTCGATCAAACCACCTTACACCACATATTGTCCTCAAACATCTCATTTCCAGCACATCCACCCTCCTGCGCACAACTCTATCCATAGCCCACGCCTCGCAACCATACAACATTGTTGGAACCACTATTCCTTCAAACATACCCATTTTTGCTTTCCGAGATAATGTTCTCGACTTCCACACATTCTTCAAGGCCCCCAGGATTTTCGCCCCCTCCCCCACCCTATGATTCACTTCCGCTTCCATGGTTCCATCCGCTGCCACATCCACTCCCAGATATCTAAAACACTTTACTTCCTCCAGTTTTTCTCCATTCAAACTAACCTCCCAATTGACTTGACCCTCAACCCTACTGTACCTAATAACCTTGCTCTTATTCACATTTGCTCTTAACTTTCTTATTTCACACACTTTACCTAACTCAGTCACCAGCTTCTGCAGTTTCTCACATGAATCAGCCACCAGCGCTGTATCATCAGCGAACAACAACTGACTCACTTCCCAAGCTCTCTCATCCACAACAGACTTCATTTTTGCCCCTCTTTCCAAAACTCTTGCATTCACCTCCCTAACAACACCATCCATAAACAAATTAAACAACCATGGAGACATCACACACCCCTGCCGCAAACCTACATTCACTGAGAACCAATCACTTTCCTCTCTTCCTACACGTACACATGCCTTACATCCTCGATACAAACTTTTCACTCCTTCTAACAACTTGCCTCCCACACCATATATTCTTAATACCTTCCACAGAGCATCTCTATCAACTCTATCATATGCCTTCTCCAGATCCATAAATGCTACATACAAATCCATTTGCTTTTCTAAGTATTTCTCACATACATTCTTCAAAGCAAACACCTGATCCACACATCCTCTACCACTTCTGAAACCACACTGCTCTTCCCCAATCTGATGCTCTGTACATGCCTTCACCCTCTCAATCAATACCCTCCCATATAATTTACCAGGAATACTCAACAAACTTATACCTCTGTAATTTGAGCATTCACTCTTATCCCCTTTGCCTTTGTACAATGGCACTATGCACGCATTCCGCCAATCCTCAGGCACCTCACCATGAGTCATACATACATTAATTAACCTTACCAACCAGTCAACAATACAGTCACCCCATTTTTTAATAAATTCCACTGCAATACCATCCAAACCTGCTGCCTTGCCGGCTTTCATCTTCCGCAAAGCTTTTACTACGTCTTCTCTGTTTACCAAATCATTTTCCCTAACCCTCTCACTTTGCACACCACCTCGACCAAAACACCCTATATCTGCCACTCCATCATCAAACACATTCAACAAACCTTCAAAGTACTCACTCCATCCCCTTCTCACATCACCACTACTTGTTATCACCTCCCCATTTGCGCCCTTCACTGAAGTTCCCATTTGCTCCCTTGTCTTACGCACTTTATTTACCACCTTCCAGAACATCTTTTTATTCTCCCTAAAATTTAATGATACTCTCTCACCCCAACTCTCATTTGCCCTCTTTTTCACCTCTTGCACCTTTCTCTTGACCTCCTGTCTCTTTCTTTTATACATCTCCCACTCAATTACATTATTTCCCTGCAAAAATCGTCCAAATGCCTCTCTCTTCTCTTTCACTAATAATCTTACTTCTTCATCCCACCACTCACTACCCTTTCTAATCAACCCACCTCCCACTCTTCTCATGCCACAAGCATCTTTTGCGCAATCCATCACTGATTCCCTAAATACATCCCATTCCTCCCCCACTCCCCTTACTTCCATTGTTCTCACCTTTTTCCATTCTGTACTCAGTCTCTCCTGGTACTTCCTCACACAAGTCTCCTTCCCAAGCTCACTTACTCTCACCACCCTCTTCACCCCAACATTCACTCTTCTTTTCTGAAAACCCATACAAATCTTCACCCTAGCCTCCACAAGATAATGAACAGACATCCCTCCAGCTGCACCTATCAGCACATTAACATCCAAGAGTCTCTCTTTCGCGCGCCTGTCAATTAACACGTAATCCAATAACGCTCTCTGGCCATCTCTCCTACTTACATAAGTATACTTATGTATATCTCTCTTTTTAAACCAGGTATTCCCAATCACCAGTCATTTTTCAGCACATAAATCTACAAGCTCTTCACCATTTCCATTTACAACACTGAACACCCCATGTATACCAATTATTCCCTCAACTGCCACATTTCCCACCTTTGCATTCAAATCACCCATCGCTATAACCCGGTCCCGTGCATCAAAACCACCAACACACTCATTCAGCTGCTCCCAAAACACTTGCCTTTCATGATCTTTCTTCTCATGCCCAGGTGCATATGCACCAATAATCACCCATCTCTCTCCATCAACTTTCAGTTTCACCCATATTGATCGAGAATTTACTTTCTTACATTCTATCACATACTCCCACAACTCCTGTTTCAGGAGTACTGCTACTCCTTCCCTTGCTCTTGTCCTCTCACTAACCCCTGACTTTACTCCCAAGACATTCCCAAACCACTCTTCCCCTTTACCCTTGAGCTTCGTTTCACTCAGAGCCAAAACATCCAGGTTCCTTTCCTCAAACATACTACCTATCTCTCCTTTTTTCACATCTTGGTTACATCCACACACATTTAGACACCCCAGTCTGAGCCTTCGAGGAGGATGAGCACTCCCCGCGTGACTCCTTCTGTTTCCCATTTTAGAAAGTTAAAAATACAAGGAGGGGAGGATTTCTGGCCCCGCGCTCCCGTCCCCTCTAGTCGCCTTCTACGACACGCTAGGAATGCGTGGGAAGTATTCTTTCACCCCTATCCCCAGGGATAATATATATATATATATATATATATATATATATATATATATATATATATATATATATATATATATATATATATATATATATATATATATATATATATATATATATATATATATATATATATATATATATATATATATATATATATATATATATATATATATTTTTTTTTTTTTTTTTTTTTTTTTTGCTTTGTCGCTGTCTCCCGCGTTTGCGAGGTAGCGCAAGGAAACAGACGAAAGAAATGGCCCAACCCCCCCCCCCCATACACATGTATATACATACGTCCACACACGCAAATATACATACCTACACAGCTTTCCATGGTTTACCCCAGACGCTTCACATGCCCTGCTTCAATCCACTGACAGCACGTCAACCCCGGTATACCACATCGCTCCAATTCACTCTATTCCTTGCCCTCCTTTCACCCTCCTGCATGTTCAGGCCCCGATCACACAAAATCTTTTTCACTCCATCTTTCCACCTCCAACTTGGTCTCCCTCTTCTCCTCGTTCCCTCCACCTCCGACACATATATCCTCTTGGTCAATCTTTCCTCACTCATCTCTCCATGTGCCCAAACCACTTCAAAACACCCTCTTCTGCTCTCTCAACGACGCTCTTTTTATTTCCACATATCTCTCTTACCCTTACGTTACTCACTCGATCAAACCACCTTCACACCACACACTGTCCTCAAACATCTCATTTCCAGCACATCCATCCTCCTGCGCACAACTCTATCCATAGCCCACGCCTCGCAACCATACAGCATTCTTGGAACCACTATTCCTTCAAACATACCCATTTTTGCTTTCCGAGATAATGTTCTCGACTTCCACACATTCTTCAAGGCCCCCAGGATTTTCGCCCCCTCCCCCACCCTATGATCCACTTCCGCTTCCATGGTTCCATCCGCTGCCACATCCACTCCCAGATATCTAAAACACTTCACTTCCTCCAGTTTTTCTCCATTCAAACTCACCTCCCAATTGACTTGACCCTCAACCCTACTGTACCTAATAACCTTGCTCTTATTCACATTTACTCTTAACTTTCTTCTTTCACACACTTTACCAAACTCAGTCACCAGCTTCTGCAGTTTCTCACATGAATCAGCCACCAGCGCTGTATCATCAGCGAACAACAACTGACTCACTTCCCAAGCTCTCTCATCCACAACAGACTTCATTCTTGCCCCTCTTTCCAAAACTCTTGCATTCACCTCCCTAACGACCCCATCCATAAACAAATTAAACAACCATGGAGACATCACACACCCCTGCCGCAAACCTACATTCACTGAGAACCAATCACTTTCCTCTCTTCCTACACGTACACATGCCTTACATCCTCGATACAAACTTTTCACTGCTTCTAACAACTTGCCTCCCACACCATATATTCTTGATACCTTCCACAGAGCATCTCTATCAACTCTATCATATGCCTTCTCCAGATCCATAAATGCTACATACAAATCCATTTGCTTTTCTAAGTATTTCTCACATACATTCTTCAAAGCAAACACCTGATCCACACATCCTCT
The DNA here is from genome assembly GCF_036320965.1 of Panulirus ornatus. Lineage (NCBI taxonomy): Eukaryota > Metazoa > Arthropoda > Malacostraca > Decapoda > Palinuridae > Panulirus > Panulirus ornatus. The sequence goes on along the minus strand of NC_092249.1, from coordinate 15,169,918 downwards.
ACCTCTTCTGAAACCACACTGCTCTTCCCCAATCTGATGCTCTGTACATGCCTTCACCCTCTCAATCAATACCCTCCCATATAATTTACCAGGAATACTCAACAAACTTATACCTCTGTAATTTGAGCATTCACTCTTATCCCCTTTGCCTTTGTACAATGGCACTATGCACGCATTCCGCCAATCCTCAGGCACCTCACCATGAGTCATACATACATTAATTAACCTTACCAACCAGTCAACAATACAGTCACCCCATTTTTAATAAATTCCACTGCAATACCATCCAAACCTGCTGCCTTGCCGGCTTTCATCTTCCGCAAAGCTTTTACTACGTCTTCTCTGTTTACCAAATCATTTTCCCTAACCCTCTCACTTTGCACACCACCTCGACCAAAACACCCTATATCTGCCACTCCATCATCAAACACATTCAACAAACCTTCAAAGTACTCACTCCATCCCCTTCCCACATCACCACTACTTGTTATCACCTCTCCATTTGCGCCCTTCACTGAAGTTCCCATTTGCTCCCTTGTCTTACGCACTTTATTTACCACCTTCCAGAACATCTTTTTATTCTCCCTAAAATTTAATGATACTCTCTCACCCCAACTCTCATTTGCCCTCTTTTTCACCTCTTGCACCTTTCTCTTGACCTCCTGTCTCTTTCTTTTATACATCTCCCACTCAATTACATTATTTCCCTGCAAAAATCGTCCAAATGCCTCTCTCTTCTCTTTCACTAATAATCTTACTTCTTCATCCCACCACTCACTACCCTTTCTAATCAACCCACCTCCCACTCTTCTCATGCCACAAGCATCTTTTGCGCAATCCATCACTGATTCCCTAAATACATCCCATTCCTCCCCCACTCCCCTTACTTCCATTGTTCTCACCTTTTTCCATTCTGTACTCAGTCTCTCCTGGTACTTCCTCACACAAGTCTCCTTCCCAAGCTCACTTACTCTCACCACCCTCTTCACCCCAACATTCACTCTTCTTTTCTGAAAACCCATACAAATCTTCACCCTAGCCTCCACAAGATAATGAACAGACATCCCTCCAGCTGCACCTATCAGCACATTAACATCCAAGAGTCTCTCTTTCGCGCGCCTGTCAATTAACACGTAATCCAATAACGCTCTCTGGCCATCTCTCCTACTTACATAAGTATACTTATGTATATCTCTCTTTTTAAACCAGGTATTCCCAATCACCAGTCATTTTTCAGCACATAAATCTACAAGCTCTTCACCATTTCCATTTACAACACTGAACACCCCATGTATACCAATTATTCCCTCAACTGCCACATTTCCCACCTTTGCATTCAAATCACCCATCGCTATAACCCGGTCCCGTGCATCAAAACCACCAACACACTCATTCAGCTGCTCCCAAAACACTTGCCTTTCATGATCTTTCTTCTCATGCCCAGGTGCATATGCACCAATAATCACCCATCTCTCTCCATCAACTTTCAGTTTCACCCATATTGATCGAGAATTTACTTTCTTACATTCTATCACATACTCCCACAACTCCTGTTTCAGGAGTACTGCTACTCCTTCCCTTGCTCTTGTCCTCTCACTAACCCCTGACTTTACTCCCAAGACATTCCCAAACCACTCTTCCCCTTTACCCTTGAGCTTCGTTTCACTCAGAGCCAAAACATCCAGGTTCCTTTCCTCAAACATACTACCTATCTCTCCTTTTTTCACATCTTGGTTACATCCACACACATTTAGACACCCCAGTCTGAGCCTTCGAGGAGGATGAGCACTCCCCGCGTGACTCCTTCTTCTGTTTCCCATTTTAGAAAGTTAAAAATACAAGGAGGGGAGGATTTCTGGCCCCGCGCTCCCGTCCCCTCTAGTCGCCTTCTACGACACGCTAGGAATGCGTGGGAAGTATTCTTTCACCCCTATCCCCAGGGATAATATATATATATATATATATATATATATATATATATATATATATATATATATATATATATATATATATATATATTTTTTTTTTTTTTTTTTTTTTTTGCTTTGTCGCTGTCTCCCGCGTTTGCGAGGTAGCGCAAGGAAACAGACGAAAGAAATGGCCCAACCCCCCCCCCATACACATGTATATACATACGTCCAGACACGCAAATATACATACCTACACAGCTTTCCATGGTTTACCCCAGACGCTTCACATGCCCTTGCTTCAATCCACTGACAGCACGTCAACCCCTGTATACCACATGACTCCAATTCACTCTATTCCTTGCCCTCCTTTCACCCTCCTGCATGTTCAGGCCCCGATCACACAAAATCTTTTTCACTCCATCTTTCCACCTCCAATTTGGTCTCCCTCTTCTCCTCGTTCCCTCCACCTCCGACACATATATCCTCTTGGTCAATCTCTCCTCACTCATTCTCTCCATGTGCCCAAACCATTTCAAAACACCCTCTTCTGCTCTCTCGACCACGCTCTTTTTATTTCCACATATCTCTCTCACCCTTACGTTACTTACTCGATCAAACCACCTCACACCACACACTTGTCCTCAAACATCTCATTTCCAGCACATCCATCCTCCTGCGCACATCTCTATCCATAGCCCACGCCTCGCAACCATACAGCATTGTTGGAACCACTATTCCCTCAAACATACCCATTTTTGCTTTCCGAGATAATGTTCTCGACTTCCACACATTTTTCAAGGCTCCCAAGATTTTCGCCCCCTCCCCCACCCTATGATCCACTTCCGCTTCCATGGTTCCATCCGCTGACAGATCCACTCCCAGATATCTAAAACACTTCACTTCCTCCAGTTTTTCTCCATTCAAACTCACCTCCCAATTGACTTGACCCTCACCCCTACTGTACCTAATAACCTTGCTCTTATTCACATTTACTCTCAACTTTCTTCTTCCACACACTTTACCAAACTCAGTCACCAGCTTCTGCAGTTTCTCACATGAATCAGCCACCAGCGCTGTATCATCAGCGAACAACAACTGACTCACTTCCCAAGCTCTCTCATCCCCAACAGACTTCATACTTGCCCCTCTTTCCAGACTCTTGCATTTACCTCCCTTACAACCCCATCCATAAACAAATTAAACAACCATGGAGACATCACACACCCCTGCCGCAAACCTACATTCACTGAGAACCAATCACTTTCCTCTCTTCCTACACGTACACATGCCTTACATCCTCGATAAAAACTTTTCACTGCTTCTAACAACTTTCCTCCCACACCATATATTCTTGATACCTTCCACAGAGCATCTCTATCAACTCTATCATATGCCTTCTCCAGATCCATAAATGCTACATACAAATCCATTTGCTTTTCTAAGTATTTCTCACATACATTCTTCAAAGCAAACACCTGATCCACACATCCTCTACTTCTTCTGAAACCACACTGCTCTTCCCCAATCTGATGCTCTGTACATGCCTTCACCCTCTCAATCAATACCCTCCCATATAATTATATATATATATATATATATATATATATATATATATATATATATATATATATATATATATATATATATATATATATATATATATATATATATATATATTCATTTATCTATTTATTTATCTATCTATACTTTGTTGCTGTCTCCCGCGTCAGCGAGGTAGCGCAAGGAAAAAGACGAAAGAATAGCCCAACACACCCACATACATATGCATATACATACACGCCCACACACGCACATATACATACATATACGTTTCAATGTATACATACTTATACATACACAGACATATACATATATACACATGTGCGCATTCATACTTGCCGCCTTCATCTATTCACGCCACTACCCAGCTACACAAGAAGTGGCACCCCCTCCCCACTCATGTGCGTGAGGTACCGTTAGGAAAGACAACAAAGGCCACATTCGTTCACACTCAGTCTCTAGCTGTCATGTATAATGCACCGAAACCACAGCTCCCTTTCCACATCCAGGCCCCACAGAACTTTCCATGCTTTCCTCAGACGCTTCACATGTCCTGCTTCAATCCATTGACAGCTCGTCGACCCCGGTATACCACATCGTTCCAATTCACTATTCCTTGCACGCCTTTCACCCTTCTATATGTTTTGGCCCCGATCGTTCAAAATCTTTTTCACTTCATCCTTCCACCTCCAATTTGGTCTTCCACTTCTCCTCGTTCCCTCTACCTCTGACACATATATCTTCTTTGTCGATCTTTCCTCACTCATTCTCTCCATGTGACAAAACCATTTCAGTTTACCCTCTTCTGCTCTCATAACCACATTCTTTTTACTACCACACATCTCTCTTACCCTTTCAATACTTACTCGATCAAACCACCTCACACCACATATTGTCCTCAAACATCTCATTTCCAACACATCCACCCTCCTCCGCACAACCCTATCTATAGCACACGCCTCGCAACCATATAACATTGTTGGAACTACCTTTCCTTCAAACCTACCCATTTTTGCTCTCCGAGATAACGTTCTCGCCTTCCACACATTTATCAAGGCTCCCAGAACCTTCGCCCCTTCCCTCACCCTGTGATTCACTTCCGCTTCCAGAGTTCCATCTGCTGCTAAATCCACTCCCAGATATCTAAAACACTTCACTTCCTCCAGTTTTAATCCATTCAAACTTACCTGACAGTTGACTTATCCCTCAACCCTACTGAACCTAATAATCTTGCTCTTATTCACATTTACTCTCAGATTTCTTCTTTCACACACTTTACCAAACTCAGTCAACAGCTTCTGCAGTTTCTCACCCGAATCAGCCACTAGCGTAATATCATCAGCGATCAACGACTCACTCACTTCCCAAGCACTCTCATCCACAACACACTGCATACTTAACCCTCTCTCCAAAACTCTTGCATTTACCTCCCTAACAACCCCATCCATAAACAAATTAAACAACCATGGAGACATCACACACCCCTGCCGCAAACCTACATTCACTGGGAACAAATCACTCTCCTCTCTTCCTACTTGTACACATGCCTTACATCCTCGATACAAACTTTTCACCGCTTCTAGCAAATAACCTCCCACACCATGCTTAATGCCTTCCACAGATCCACACATCCTCTACCACTTCTGAAACCACACTGCTCTTCCCCAATCTGATGCTCTGTACATGCCTTCACCCTCTCAATCAATACCCTCCCATATATCTTCCCAGGAATACTCAACAAACTTATACCTCTGTAATTTGAGCACTCACCTTTGTCCCCTTGGCCTTTGTACAATGGCACTATGCATGCATTCTGCCAATCCTCAGGCACTTCACCAATGAATATCCTTACCAACCAGTCAACGGGAGGATGGCTACATCATCCACGTATCTAAATTAGACTTCTGGATAGTTGTTGATTGAAGTTAAAATTTCAGTCTCAAAATATTCCATAAATAGATTATTAAGAATCGGACTAAAACAAAAATTTGGTCTCGCCATAGGAAACCCTCTTAGTCCGATTCTTATTTGATTTGCTCTCTTTATCAAACTTTTCACCTGACTCTTTACCTGCCGCATACTTTTATGCATCTCCCAGTCATTTGCACTACTTCCTTAAAAGTATCGCCCAAAAGCCTCTCTTTTCTCTTTCACTAATAACTTTACTTCTTCATCCCACCACTCACTACCCTTTCTAATCTGTCCACTTCCCACCTTTCTCATGCCACATGCGTCTTTTGCACATGCCATCACTGCTTCCCTAAATGCATCCTATTCCTCCCCCACTCCCCTCAAGTCAGTTGCTCTCACCTTCTGCCGTTCTGCACTCAATCTCTCCTGGTACTTCCTCACACAAGACTCCTTTCCAAGCTCACTTACTCTCACCACTCTCTTCTCTCCAACATTCTCTCTTCTTTTTTTTGAAAACCTCTACAAATCTTCACCTTCGCCTCCACCAGACAGTAATCAGACATTCTCTCAGCACATTTGAACATCCAAAAGTTTCCCTTTTACACGCCCGATCTCAACCATGACTTGTCCAGCCCATAAATGCTTTCATTAACTTAGCTGAGTTTTGTGTTTGAGCTTTGTGTTTGTAATGATGTTTTCCAAGATGATGAAGGTAATCTTTACAGACAAAAATTTGGTCTTGCTATGGGAAACCCTCTTAGTCCAATTCTTGATAATTCCTTTATGGAATATTTAGAGACTGAAATTTTAACTTCTTCAATAATCATCCGAAAGTCTGTTTAGATACGTGGGTGATGTGTGATCCTTGTGGTCATCTTCCTAAGATTGTGATGTTTTCTTTAATGAATTATATAACATCCACCTCACTATCAAATTGAAGATGGAATGGGAAAAAGAAGGCAAACTGCCCTTTCTAGATGGATTGATAAATAGAAACTCTACAGGAAGCCTACCAACTCTGAGGGTTATATTCATTATTTCTAAGTACCTGATCCTTCTGTAAACATGTCTATAGTTATGGCTGTTTTTAGGTGCACTACAGATATGTGATCCCATAGGCCTGGTAGATGAATGTAGTCATGTAAGACGTATCTTTAGACAGCTATATCATTACCAATTGGCTTCTGAACAAAGCTTACTGGAAAGCTAGGAAGATATTTCATGCTTCTTGTAACAAAAATGTGACCAATATGAATAAGCCTAAATGTTTAGTGTTGCCCTATTCTCCCAACTAGATATTCCCTCAGAGGCCCATTCCTCTGTTCCTAACGCTACCTTGCTAATGCGGGAAATGGCGAATAGTTTGAAAGAAAAAGAAAGAATATATATATATATATATATATATATATATATATATATATATATATATATATATATATATATATTTATTTATTTATTTATTCATACTATTCGCCATTTCCCGCGTTAGCAAGGTAGCGTTAAGAACAGAGGACTGGACCTTTGAGGGAATATCCTCACCTGGCCCCATTCTCTGTTCCTTCTTTTGGAAAATTTAAAAAAACTGAGAGGGGAGGATTTCCAGCCCCCTGCTCCCTTCCCTTTTAGTCGCCTTCTACGACACGCAGGGAATACGTGGGAAGTATTCTTTCTCCCCTATCCATATATATATATATATATATATATATATATATATATATATATATATATATATATATATATATATATATATATATATATATATATATATATATACATATTTTCTTTTTTAATTTTCCAAAAGAAGGAACAGAGAATTGGGCCAGGTGAGGGTATTCCCTCAAAGGCCCAGTCCTCTGTTCTTAACGCTACCTCGCTAATGCGGGATATGGCTAATAGTTTGAAAGAAAAGAAAAAAAGATATATATATATATATATATATATATATATATATATATATATATATATATATATATATATATATATATATATATATATATATATATATATATATATATATATTGAGGAAAGGAACCTGGATGTTTTGGCTCTGAGTGAAACGAAGCTCAAGGGTAAAGGGGAAGAGTGGTTTGGGAATGTCTGGGGAGTAAAGTCAGGGGTTAGTGAGAGGACAAGAGCAAGGGATGGAGTAGCAATACTCCTGAAACAGGAGTTGTGGGAGTATGTGATAGAATGTAAGAAAGTAAATTCTCGATTAATATGGGTAAAACTGAAAGTTGATGGAGAGAGATGGGTGATTATTGGTGCATATGCACCTGGGCATGAGAAGAAAGATCATGAGAGGCAAGTGTTTTGGGAGCAGCTGAATGAGTGTGTTAGTGGTTTTGATGCACGAGACCGGGTTATAGTGATGGGTGATTTGAATGTAAAGGTGAGTAATGTGGCAGTTGAGGGAATAATTGGTATACATGGGGTGTTCAGTGTTGTAAATGGAAATGGTGAAGAGCTTGTAGATTTATGTGTTGAAAAAGGACTGATGATTGGGAATACCTGGTTTAAAAAGCGAGATATACATAAGTATACTTATGTAAGTAGGAGAGATGGCCAGAGAGCGTTATTGGATTACGTGTTAATTGACAGGCGCGCGAAAGAGAGACTTTTGGATGTTAATGTGCTGAGAGGTGCAACTGGAGGGATGTCTGATCATTATCTTGTGGAGGCTAAGGTGAAGATTTGTATGGGTTTTCAGAAAAGAAGAGTGAATGTTGGGGTGAAGAGGGTGGTGAGAGTAAGTGAGCTTGGGAAGGAGACCTGTGTGAGGAAGTACCAGGAGAGACTGAGTACAGAATGGAAAAAGGTGAGAACAATGGAAGTAAGGGGAGTGGGGGAGGAATGGGATGTATTTAGGGAATCAGTGATGGATTGCGCAAAAGATGCTTGTGGCATGAGAAGAGTGGGAGGTGGGTTGATTAGAAAGGGTAGTGAGTGGTGGGATGAAGAAGTAAGAGTATTAGTGAAAAAGAAGAGAGAGGCATTTGGACGATTTTTGCAGGGAAAAAATGCAATTGAGTGGGAGATGTATAAAAGAAAGAGACAGGAGGTCAAGAGAAAGGTGCAAGAGGTGAAAAAAAGGGCAAATGAGAGTTGGGGTGAGAGAGTATCATTAAATTTTAGGGAGAATAAAAAGATGTTCTGGAAGGAGGTAAATAAAGTGCGTAAGACAAGGGAGCAAATGGGAACTTCAGTGAAGGGCGCAAATGGGGAGGTGATAACAAGTAGTGGTGATGTGAGAAGGAGATGGAGTGAGTATTTTGAAGGTTTGTTGAATGTGTTTGATGATAGAGTGGCAGATATAGGGTGTTTTGGTCGAGGTGGTGTGCAAAGTGAGAGGGTTAGGGAAAATGATTTGGTGGACAGAGAAGAGGTAGTGAAAGCTTTGCGGAAGATGAAAGCCGGCAAGGCAGCAGGTTGGGATGGTATTGCAGTGGAATTTATTAAAAAAGGGGGTGACTGTATTGTTGACTGGTTGGTAAGGTTATTTAATGTATGTATGACTCATGGTGAGGTGCCTGAGGATTGGCGGAATGCGTGCATAGTGCCATTGTACAAAGGCAAAGGGGATAAGAGTGAGTGCTCAAATTACAGAGGTATAAGTTTGTTGAGTATTCCTGGTAAATCATATGGGAGGGTATTGATTGAGAGGGTGAAGGCATGTACAGAGCATCAGATTGGGGAAGAGCAGTGTGGTTTCAGAAGTGGTAGAGGATGTGTGGATCAGGTGTTTGCTTTGAAGAATGTGTGTGAGAAATACTTAGAAAAGCAAATGGATTTGTATGTAGCATTTATGGATCTGGAGAAGGCATATGATAGAGTTGATAGAGATGCTCTGTGGAAGTTATTAAGAATATATGGTGTGGGAGGAAAGTTGTTAGAAGCAGTGAAAAGTTTTTATCGAGGATGTAAGGCATGTGTACGTGTAGGAAGAGAGGAAAGTGATTGGTTCTCAGTGAATGTAGGTTTGCGGCAGGGGTGTGTGATGTCTCCATGGTTGTTTAATTTGTTTATGGATGGGGTTGTTAGGGAGGTAAATGCAAGAGTTTTGGAAAGAGGGGCAAGTATGAAGTCTGTTGGGGATGAGAGAGCTTGGGAAGTGAGTCAGTTGTTGTTCGCTGATGATACAGCGCTGGTGGCTGATTCATGTGAGAAACTGCAGAAGCTGGTGACTGAGTTTGGTAAAGTGTGTGGAAGAAGAAAGTTAAGAGTAAATGTGAATAAGAGCAAGGTTATTAGGTACAGTAGGGTTGAGGGTCAAGTCAATTGGGTGGTGAGTTTGAATGGAGAAAAACTGGAGGAAGTGAAGTGTTTTAGATATCTGGGAGTGGATCTGGCAGTGGATGGAACCATGGAAGCGGAAGTGGATCATAGGGAGGGGGCGAGAATTCTGGGGGCCTTGAAGAATGTGTGGAAGTCGAGAACATTATCTCGGAAAGCAAAAATGGGTATGTTTGAAGGAATAGTGGTTCCAACAATGTTGTATGGTTGCGAGGCGTGGGCTATGGATAGAGTTGTGCGCAGGAGGATGGATGTGCTGGAAATGAGATGTTTGAGGACAATGTGTGGTGTGAGGTGGTTTGATCGAGTGAGTAACGTAAGGGTAAGATAGATGTGTGGAAATAAAAAGAGCGTGGTTGAGAGAGCAGAAGAGGGTGTTTTGAAGTGGTTTGGGCACATGGAGAGAATGAGTGAGGAAAGATTGACCAAGAAGATATATGTGTCGGAGGTGGAGGGAGCGAGGAGAAGAGGGAGACCAAATTGGAGGTGGAAAGATGGAGTGAAAAAGATTTTGTGTGATCGGGGCCTGAACATGCAGGAGGGTGAAAGGAGGTCAAGGAATAGAGTGAATTGGAGCGATGTGGTATACCGGGGTTGACGCGCTGTCAGTGGATTGAATCAAGGCATGTGAAGCGTCTGGGGTAAACCATGGAAAGCTGTGTAGGTATGTATATTTGCGTGTGTGGACGTATGTATATACATGTGTATGGGGGGGGGTTGGGCCATTTCTTTCGTCTGTTTCCTTGCGCTACCTCGCAAACGCGAGAGACAGCGACAAAGTATAATAAAATAAATATATATATATATATATATATATATATATATATATATATATATATATATATATATATATATATATATCTTATTTTTTTTTTTTTTATTATACTTTGTCGCTGCCTCCCGCGTTTGCGAGGTAGCGCAAGGAAACAGACGAAAGAAATGGGACAACCCCCCCCCCCATACACATGTATATACATACGTCCACACACGCAAATATACATACCTACACAGCATTCCATGGTTTACCCCAGACGCTTCACATGCCTTGCTTCAATCCACTGACAGCACGTCAACCCCGGTATACCACATCGCTCCAATTCACTCTATTCCTTGCCCTCCTTTCACCCTCCTGCATGTTCAGGCCCCGATCACACAAAATCTTTTTCACTCCATCTTTCCACCTCCAATTTGGTCTCCCTCTTCTCCTTGTTCCCTCCACCTCCGACACATATATCCTCTTGGTCAATCTTTCCTCACTCATCCTCTCCATGTGCCCAAACCACTTCAAAACACCCTCTTCTGCTCTCTCAACCACGCTCTTTTTATTTCCACACATCTATCTTACCCTTACGTTACTCACTCGATCAAACCACCTCACACCACATATTGTCCTCAAACATCTCATTTCCAGCACATCCATCCTCCTGCGCACAACTCTATCCATAGCCCACGCCTCGCAACCATACAACATTGTTGGAACCACTATTCCTTCAAACATACCCATTTTTGCTTTCCGAGATAATGTTCTCGACTTCCACACATTCTTCAAGGCCCCCAGGATTTTCGCCCCCTCCCCCACCCTATGATCCACTTCCGCTTCCATGGTTCCATCCGCTGCCAGATCCACTCCCAGATATCTAAAACACTTCACTTCCTCCAGTTTTTCTCCATTCAAACTCACCTCACTTGACCCTCAACCCTACTGTACCTAATAACCTTGCTCTTATTCTCATTTACTCTTAACTTTCTTCTTCCACACACTTTTCCAAACTCAGTCACCAGCTTCTGCAGTTTCTCACATGAATCAGCCACCAGCGCTGTATCATCAGCGAACAACAACTGACTCACTTCCCAAGCTCTCTCATCCCCAACAGACTTCATACTTGCCCCTCTTTCCAAAACTCTTGCATTTACCTCCCTAACAACCCCATCCATAAACAAATTAAACAACCATGGAGACATCACACACCCCTGCCGCAAACCTACATTCACTGAGAACCAATCACTTTCCTCTCTTCCTACACGCACACATGCCTTACATCCTCGATAAAAACTTTTCACTGCTTCTAACAACTTTCCTCCCACACCATATATTCTTAATACCTTCCACAGAGCATCTCTATCAACTCTATCATATGCCTTCTCCAGATCCATAAATGCTACATACAAATCCATTTGCTTTTCTAAGTATTTCTCACATACATTCTTCAAAGCAAACACCTGATCCACACATCCTCTACCACTTCTGAAACCACACTGCTCTTCCCCAATCTGATGCTCTGTACATGCCTTCACCCTCTCAATCAATACCCTCCCATATAATTTACCAGGAATACTCAACAAACTTATACCTCTGTAATTTGAGCACTCACTCTTATCCCCTTTGCCTTTGTACAATGGCACTATGCACGCATTCCGCCAATCCTCAGGCACCTCACCATGAGTCATACATACATTAAATAACCTTACCAACCAGTCAACAATACAGTCACCCCCTTTTTTAATAAATTCCACTGCAATACCATCCAAACCTGCTGCCTTGCCGGCTTTCATCTTCCGCAAAGCTTTCACTACCTCTTCTCTGTTTACCAAATCATTTTCCCTAACCCTCTCACTTTGCACACCACCTCGACCAAAACACCCTATATCTGCCACTCTATCATCAAACACATTCAACAAACCTTCAAAATACTCACTCCATCTCCTTCTCACATTACCACTACTTGTTATCACCTCCCCATTTGCGCCCTTCACTGAAGTTCCCATTTGCTCCCTTGTCTTACGCACTTTATTTACCTCCTTCCAGAACATCTTTTTATTCTCCCTAAAATTTAATGATACTCTCTCACCCCAACTCTCATTTGCCCTTTTTTTCACCTCTTGCACCTTTCTCTTGACCTCCTGTCTCTTTCTTTTATACATCTCCCACTCAATTGCATTTTTTCCCTGCAAAAATCGTCCAATCGTTCTTATGAGTCCACGGGGAAAATAAAACACGAAAAGTTCCCAAGTGCACTTTCGTGGAATAATCACATCATCAGGGGAGACACAAGAGAGAAATATAACAGTCAGTTGATATACATCGAAGAGACGAAGCTAGGACGCCATTTGGTAAACATGCGATTGTCCAAGTCATACAACGAGCGTCCATAAACTTATCATTTTACAAATCTTATCAACAATAAAGTTATCTAATTTGTATAGACGATCACTAATATTAAGATCATAATTCTTTGTGTATCTAATAATAGAAGATTCAATGATATTTCTCATGGTGATAGCGTTATAGTTAATAACAGAGGTGGCATTACTCCAGTCAATACAATGATCATAGTTTTTAACGTGATTAACAAGACATTTGATTCTTGTCCCGTTCTTATACTATATTTATCTTGCTTAAGTCTAACAGAAAGATCCTTACCAGTCTGACCAACATAAAATTTATCACAATTTCCACATAGCACTTTATGATGCAACCAAGAGAATTTTCTGGTGAATTGCTGATTAAGATATTCAATATAGTATTATTGTTGCTAAAGGCAACATTTACATGGGTAGTAAAGTGAAATTATTATTAAAAGGGAAAACTAAAAGATTCTTGGTGTCAATGGAAAGTTTGGGCTCAACTCTATAAAATGATTTCTTTGCTAACTTAAGGTATTTATCAATGAAAGATCTAGGGTACTTTAACTTAGATCCAATAGAATATATTTTCTCAAACCAATAATCAATAAACTCTGGACTGCAAATACGTAATGCCCTAAGGAACATAGACTGAAATGATGATAATTTAACTCTGTCCCTAGATTAGGATTCCTTGTGTGCTATGGATTAAGTTCTGTGTGCTCTAACAGGGAAGCCAGCTGTGTTGATGTCACAAAGTCTTTTTATAATCTAGAGAAATACAGTAATTTAAGTAATGATAAAATTAATATCTATAAGGGTTTAGTGTATGCCAATTTGTCAAAACCAGTGGAACCTAATTGCCCTAAAAGATTTATAAGAGCTATTAACACCTTTAGAAAAGACAAGGATATACATATTACTAAAGCAGATAAGACTAACACTGTTGTGATTTTAGACAAAAGTAACTATTTATCTAAAATTAATGATCTTTTAAATGATGACACAACATATTCAAAACTTAGTAAAAATCCCTTGGAAGCAGTTAATTCTCATTTCAATGAAGAAATGAAGTTGTTGTTGAAAGGTTATAGTTCTCTTATCAAAAGTTTGTCATCTTTGTCCCCTTCATTGCCATATGGACTTAGCAAAACACATAAACAAAATTTTCCAGCAAGACCTAAAGTGAGTTCAGTAGGTTCCATCACATATAAATTGTCAAAATGGTTAGTTTCTTTATTAAGTTCTTTAATGGGTAAGGTATCAAATTCTAATATCATGAACAATGTACATTTAGTCAACAAACTAAACAATATCAATGTTAATTTTTATTTTAAACCAGTTAGCTTTGATGTTTCCTCATTTTTTTACTAAAGTTCCAGTTGATGACCTTTTAGAATATCTATTTGATGTCTTGGATGATATTCATTTACCTGTTTCAAAGTCTAATTTCATTGAATTGATAAAATTGTGTGTAAAAGACTGTGTATTTCAATCTAATGGAGATTATTATGCTCAAAAATTTGGTATGGCAATGGGTAACCCTCTTTCACCTGTACTAAGTAATCTTTATATGGATTTTTTTTAAACAAAATTACTAAAGGATATCTTACCTTCTAATACAATTTGGTTAGGTTAATGTTCTTTGTGTTTGGCCAACAAATGAAAATTTACAAATATTTCTCTCCTTACTTAACAATTTAGTACCTTCCATCAAATTTACTGTAGAAAATGAAAATAATGGTATGTTTACCATTTTCAAATTGCATGATCCATAGACAAGGAAACAAGTTTATGTTTAGCATATACAGAAAACCCACCAATGTATGTTCATATATCCATTATTACTCATCTCAACATGACAGAGTTAGACTATCATCATTTCAATATATGTTCCTTAGGGCATTACGTATTTGCAATCCAGAGTTTATTGATGATGAGTTTGAGAAGATATATTCTATTGGATCTAAGTTAAAGTACTCTAGAGCTTTCATTGATAAATCCCTTAAGTTAGCAAAGAAATAATTTTATAGAGTTGAGCCCAAACCTCCCATTGACACCAAGAATCTTTTAGTTCTCCCTTTTAATAATAATTTCACTTTGCTTCCCATGTTGCTGAAATCCTTTAGTGTAAATGTTGCCTTCAGCAACAATAATACTATAAAGAATATCTTAATCAGGAATTCACCAGAAAATTCTCTTGGTTGCATCTATAAAGTGCCTTGTGGAAACTGTGATAAGTTTTATGTTGGTCAGACTGGTAAGGATCTTTCTGTTAGACTTAAGCAAGATAAATATAGTATAAGAACGGGAAAAGAATCAAATGCCTTGTTTAATCATGTTAAAAATCATGATCATTGTATTGAATGGAGTAACACCATCTCAGTTATTAACTCTAACTCTATTACAAAGAAAAATATCATTGAATCTTCTATTATTAAATACACAAAGAATTATAATCTTAATATTAGTGATGGTCTATGCAAATTAGATAACTTTATTGTTGATAAGATTTGTAAAATGGTAAGTTCATGAACGCTCGTTGTATGTTTTGGACGATCACATGTTTACTAAATGGCGTCCTAGCTTCGTCTCTTCGATGTATATCAACTGACTGTTGTATTTCTCTCTTGTGTCTCCCCTGATGGTGTGATTATTACACGAAAGTGCACTTGGGAACTTTTCGTGTTTCATTTTCCCCGTGGAAAATATATATATATATATATATCATACAAAGCTCCATCAGCCAGGATCGAACCTGGGACCCCTTGTGCAAGAGGCAGGCATGTAACCGCTAGGCTAAGGGACTGTATAATAGGAAACAACTATTCGAAATACTAAGTACTCGAATACCCTTCGTCTCACAATGGTGAGCAACGGGGTCTATCGGTTGTTTCCGAACAGAACACATATACACTTTATTCGTATTCATATAACTCCGCATTGTACAGTCAGGTTCGGTAAAACGCTATCAGTTGGCTATGTGTTCTGTTCGGAAACAACCGATAGACCCCGTTGCTCACCATTGTGAGACGAAGGGTATTCGAGTACTTAGTATTTCGAATAGTTGTTTCCTATTATACAGTCCCTTAGCCTAGCGGTTACATGCCTGCCTCTTGCACAAGGGGTCCCAGGTTCGATCCTGGCTGATTGAGCTTTGTATGTTCTATGAAGGTGCGCGTTCATATACACTTTATTCGTATTCATATATATATATATATATATATATATATATATTTTTTCAAACTTTTCGCCATTTCCCGCGTTAGCGAGGTAGCGTTAAGAACAGAGGACTGGGCCATTGAGGGAATATCCTCACCTGGCCCCCTTCTCTGTTCCTTCTTTTGGAAAATTAAAAAAAATTGAGAGGGGAGAGTTTCCAGCCCCCCGCTCCCTCCCCTTTTAGTCGCCTTCTACGACACGCAGGGAATACGTGGGAAGTATTCTTTCTCCCCTATCCCCAGGGATAATATATATATATATATATATATATATATATATATATATATATATATATATATATATATATATATATATATATATATATATTTCATACTATTCGCCATCTCCCGAGTTTGCGAGGTAGCGTTAAGGACAGAGGACTGGGCGTTAGAGGGAATATCCTCACCTGGCCCCCTTCTCTGTTCCTTCTTTTGGAAAATTTAAAAAAAAAATAAACGAGAGGGGAGGATTTCCAGCCACCCGCTCCCTCCCCTTTTAGTCGCCTTCTCCGACACGCAGGAAATACGTGGGAAGTATTCTTTCTCCCCTATCCCCAGGGATAATTTTTAATTTTCCAAAAGAGGGAACAGAGAAGGTGGCCAGGTGAGGATATTCCCTCAAAGGCCCAGTCCTCTGTTCTCAACGCTACCTCGCAAATGCGGGAAATGGCGAATAGTATGAAAAAAAAAAAAAATATATATATATATATATATATATATATATATATATATATATATATATATATATATATATATATATATATATATATATATGCCTTTGTACAATGGCACTATGCACGCATTCCGCCAGTCCTCAGGCACCTCACCATGAGTTATACATACATTAAATAACCTTACCAACCAGTCAACAATACAGTCACCCCCTTTTTTAATAAATTCCACTGCAATACCATCCAAGCCTGCTGCCTTGCCGGCTTTCATCTTCCGCAAAGCTTTCACTACCTCTTCTCTGTTTACCAAATCATTTTCCTTAACCCTCTCACTTTGCACACCACCTCGACCAAAACACCCTATATCTGCCACTCTATCATCAAACACATTCAACAAACCTTCAAAATACTCACTCCATCTCCTTCTCACATCACCACTACTTGTTATCACCTCCCCATTTGCGCCCTTCACTGAAGTTCCCATTTGCTCCCTTGTCTTACGCACTTTATTTACCTCCTTCCAGAACATCTTTTTATTCTCCCTAAAATTTAATGATACTCTCTCACCCCACCTCTCATTTGCCCTTTTTTTCACCTCTTGCACCTTTCTCTTGACCTCCTGTCTCTTTCTTTTATGCATCTCCCACTCAATTGCATTTTTTCCCTGCAAAAATCGTCCAAATGCCTCTCTCTTCTCTTTCACTAATACTCTTACTTCTTCATCCCACCACTCACTACCCTTTCTAATCAACCCACCTCCCACTCTTCTCATGCCACAAGCATCTTTTGCGCAATCCATCACTGATTCCCTAAATACATCCCATTCCTCCCCCACTCCCCTTACTTATTTGTGAAAGTTTGTGAAAAAAAGTTTCCTTAATCTTTTTTCGGTGGATAGAAATAATCTCCACAAAATAACTTCAGCTATTTGATCCCCCGTCCAAATTTCGGCCATATACCTTGTCCTTCATCTTGTCCTGAAGAGCACCCAAGTGACCTTCCAAAATGTTCAGAAAATTATGAGACAGGAATGTCCATAACTTAATGTTAATGGTGTACAGAATATTGCCCTGTTAAAAGACGTGATTTTGGAAAAGGAATTTCAGTAAGAGTAGTTAGTTACAGTTAGTCCAGTTCTTGTGAGTTATGGTATATTAGCATAGGGGTTCTATTCAGCAGTTCCATAAAGAACAGCACCTGAGCTGTCTTCTCTATATCATGTTGACTTTTCTTGCATTCAGAGCAAGGTGATACATACAAAATTCTCCCCAAATTACTGGCTGATGAATACTACTTGCTGAGGGGACACATAAGGGTAGCCTGAATAGGTATTCAGAAGAAGAGGTAGAAAAGTAAAAGTAAGGGGAAACAGTTGAAGGTAGAGAAATTTGAAATTAAAGGCAAACCTGTTTTATATGTGCTGGTAAGTACATCTGAGATAAGCAGTCACTGACAAGAAAACATTTCTTTATTGTATAACTTACATGTGTGACTGTGGTCCACTGACATATTCAAAATGACTCTGTGATCTAAGTAATTTTTTTTGCTGTCTTTGAGATTTTCAGGATTAGTTTCATATCATTATAAATTACAGAATTATTCAGTTATCTTGTACAATTAAAGGCCTTAACAAAAATCCTCCCCTCTCATTTTTTTTTAATTTTCCAAAAGAAGGAACAGAGAAGGGGGCCACGTGAGGATATTCTCTCAGGGGCCCAGTCCTCTGTTCTTAACGCTACCTCGCTGATGCGGGAAATGGCGAATGGTATGAAAGAAAAGAAAGAAAAATATATATATATATATATATATATATATATATATATATATATATATATATATATATATATATATATATATATATATATATATATATATATCCCTGGGGATAGGGGAGAAAGAATACTTCCCACGTATTCCCTGCGTGTCGTAGAAGGCGACTAAAAGGGAAGGGAGCGGGGGGCTGGAAATCCTCCCCTCTCGTTTTTTGTTTTTTTTTAATTTTCCAAAAGAAGGAACAGAGAAGGGGGCCAGGTGAGGATATTCCCTCAAAGGCCCAGTCCTCTGTTCTTAACGCTACCTCGCTATCGCGGGAAATGGCGTATAGTATGAAAAAAAAAAAAAAAATATATATATATATATATATATATATATATATATATATATATATATATATATATATATATATATATATATTTTTCATACGATTCGCCATTTCCCGCATTTGCGAGGTAGCGCTAAGAACAGAGGACCGGGCCCCAGAGGGAAAATCCTCACCTGGCCCCCCTCTCTGTTCCTTCTTTTGGAAAATTAAAAAAAAAAAAAAACGAGAGGGGAGGATTTCCAGCCACCCGCTCCCTCCCCTTTGAGTCGCCTTCTACGACACGCAGGGAATACGTGGGAAGTATTCTCTCTCCCCTATCCCCATATATATTTATTCATTTATTCATCTATTTTACCTTTTCGCTGTCTCCCGCGTCAGCGAGGTAGCGCAAGAAAACAGACGAAAGAATAGCCCAACCCACCCACATACACATGTATATACATACACATCCACACATGCAAATATACATACCTATACATCTCTACGTATACATATATATCCACACACAGACATATGCATATATACACATGTATATAATTCATACTGTCTGCCTTTATTCATTCCCATCGCCACCCTGCCACACATGGAATAACAACCCCCTCCCCCCACATGTGCAGGAGGTAGCGCTAGGAAAAGACAACAAAGGCCACATTCGTTCACACTCAGTCTCTAGCTGTCATGTATAATGCACCGACACCACTTCTCCCTTTCCACATCCAGGCCCCAAAGAACTTTCCATGGTTTACCCCAGACGCTTCACATGCTCTGGTTCAATCCATTGACAGCACGTCCACCCCGGTATACCACATCGTTCCAATTCACTCTATTCCTTGCATGCCTTTCACCCTCCTGCATGTTCAAGCCCCGATCACTCAAAATCTTTTTCATTCCATCTTTCCACCTCCAATTTGGTCTCCCACTTCTCCTCGTTCCCTCCACCTCTGACACACATATCCTCTTGGTCAATCTTTCCTCACTCATTCTCTCCATGTGACCAAACCATTTCAAAACACCCTCTTCTGCTCTCTCAACCACACTCTTTTTATCACCACTCATCTCACTTACCCTATTATTACTTACTCGATCAAACCACCTCACACCACATATTGTCCTCAAACATCTCATTTCCAGCACATCCACCCTCCTGCGCACAACTCTATCCATAGCCCACGCCTCGCAACCATATAACATTGTTGGAACCACTATTCCTTCAAACACACCCATTTTTGCTTTCCGAGATAATGTTCTCGACTTCCACACATTCTTCATCGTTCCCAGAACTTTCGCCCCCTCCCCCACCCTATGATTCACTTCCGCTTCCATGGTTCCATCCGCTGCCAAATCCACTCTCAGATATCTAAAACAATTCACTTTCTCCAGTTTTTCTCCATTCAAACTTACCTCCCAATTAACTTGTCCCTCAACCCGACTGTACCTAATAACCTTGCTCTTATTCACATTTACTCTCAGCTTTCTTCTTTCACACACTTTACCAAACTCAGTTACCAGTTTCTACAGTTTCCCACACGAATCAGCCATCAGCGCTGTATCATCAGCGAACAACAACTGACTAAGAGACTAAGTGTGAACGAATGTGGCCTTTGTTGTCTTTTCCGAGCGGTACCTCGCGCACATGCGGTGCGAGGGGGTTGTTATTTCATGTGTGGCGGGATGGCGACGGGAATGAATAAGGGCAGACAGTATGAATTATGTACATGTGTATATATGTATATATGTCTGTATACGTTGAGATGTATAGGTATGTATATGTGCGTGTGTGGACGCGTATACATACATATATACATGTGTATGTGGGTGGGATGGGCCATTTTTTCGTCTGTTTCCTTGCGCTACCTCGCTAAGGCGGGAGACAGCGACAGACTGTAATGATTAGAATGAATAAATAAATATATCATACTTAATCGCCGTCTCCCACGTCAGCGAGGTAGCACAAGAAAACAGGCGAGGAATGGCCCAACACACCCACATATACAAGTATATGCATGAACGCCCATTCACACACATATACATTCATATACATAAACGCCCATACACACACATATACATTCATATACATTTCAATGTATATGCACATATGAATACACAGACATATACACATATACGAATGTACATGTTCATACTTTCTCCCTTCTTTCATTCTCGTCACCATCCCGCCTCACATGAAACATATGTAACACAGCGAGGTAGCGCCAGAAAAAGACAAAAAGGCCACATTCCTTCACATTCAGTCTCTAGCTGTCATGTAATAATGCACCGAAGCCACAGCTCCCTTTCCACATCCAGGCCCACAAAAATTTCCATGCTTTACCCAAGACGCTTCACATGCCCTGGTTCAATCCATTGACAGCACGTCCAACCCGGTATACCACATCGTTCCAATTCACTCTATTCCTTGAAAGCCTTTCACCCCCTGTATATTCAGGCCCCGATAGCTCAAAATCTTTTTTACTCCATCCTTCTACCTCCAGTTTGATCTCCCACTTCTCGTTCCTTCCACCTCTGACACATATATCCTCTTGGTCAATCTTTCCTCACTCATTCTCTCCATGTGATCACACCATTTCAATACACCCTCTCTCACCACTGCTCTCTCAAAAACACTCTTTTTATTACCATACATCTCCCTAACCCTTTCATTACTTACTCGATCAAACCACCTCACACCACATAGTGTCCTGAAACATCTCATTTCCAGCACATCCACCCCCTCCGCACAACCCTATCTATAGTCCACGCCTCGCAACCATATAACATTGTTGGAACCACTATTCCTTCAAACACACCCATTATTGCCTTCCAATATAACGTTCTCGCCTTCCACACATTCTTCAACGCTCCCAGAACCTTCGCCCTCTCCCCCACCCTGTGACTCACTTCCGCTTCCATGGTCCAATCCGCTGCCAAATCCACTCCCAGATATCTAAAACACTTCACTTCCTCCAGTTTTGCTCCATTCAAACTTACCTCCCAATTGACTCGTCCCTCAACCCTACTGTACCTAATAACCTTGCTCTTATTCACATTTACTCTAAGCTTTCTTCTGTCACACACTTTACCAAACTCAGTCAACAACTTCTGCAGTTTCTCACCCGAATCAGCCACCAACGCTGTATCATCAATGAAAAACTGACTCACTTCCCAAGCTCCCTCATCCACAACAGACGGCATACTTGCCCCTCTCTCCAAAACTTTTGCATTCACCTCCCTAACAACCCTATCCATAAAAAAATAGACATCACGAACCTCTGCCGCAAACCAATATTCACTGAGAACCAAACACATTCCTCTCTTCCTACTCGTACACATGCCTTACATGCTGTGGTGACCATGGTGGGAGGGAGTGGTGGTGGTGAGGGAGGGTGAGGTGACCATGGTGGGAGGGAGTGGTGGTGGTGAGGGAGGGTGAGGTGACCATGGTGGGAGGGAGTGGTGGTGGTGAGGGAGGGTGAGGTGACCATGGTGGGAGGGAGTGTTGGTGGTGGGGAAGGGTGAGGTGACCATGGTGGGAGGGAGTGGTGGTGGTGAGGGAGGGTGACCATGGTGGGAGGGAGTGGTGGTGGTGAGGGAGGGTGAGGTGACCATGGTGGGAGGGAGTGGTGGTGGTGAGGGAGGGTGAGGTGACCATGGTGGGAGGGAGTGGTGGTGGTGAGGGAGGGTGAGGTGACCATGGTGGGAGGGAGTGGTGGTGGTGAGGGAGGGTGAGGTGACCATGGTGGGAGGGAGTGGTGGTGGTGAGGGAGGGTGAGGTGACCATGGTGGGAGGGAGTGGTGGTGGTGAGGGAGGGTGAGGTGACCATGGTGGGAGGGAGTGGTGGTGGTGAGGGAGGGTGAGGTGACCATGGTGGGAGGGAGTGGTGGTGGTGAGGGAGGGTGAGGTGACCATGGTGGGAGGGAGTGGTGGTGGTGAGGGAGGGTGAGGTGACCATGGTGGGAGGGAGTGGTGGTGGTGAGGGAGGGTGAGGTGACCATGGTGGGAGGGAGTGGTGGTGGTGAGGGAGGGTGAGGTGACCATGGTGGGAGGGAGTGGTGGTGGTGAGGGAGGGTGAGGTGACCATGGTGGGAGGGAGTGGTGGTGGTGAGGGAGGGTGAGGTGACCATGGTGGGAGGGAGTGGTGGTGGTGAGGGAGGGTGAGGTGACCATGGTGGGAGGGAGTGGTGGTGGTGAGGGAGGGTGAGGTGACCATGGTGGGAGGGAGTGGTGGTGGTGAGGGAGGGTGAGGTGACCATGGTGGGAGGGAGTGGTGGTGGTGAGGGAGGGTGAGGTGACCATGGTGGGAGGGAGTGGTGGTGGTGAGGGAGGGTGAGGTGACCATGGTGGGAGGGAGTGGTGGTGGTGAGGGAGGGTGAGGTGACCATGGTGGGAGGGAGTGGTGGTGGTGAGGGAGGGTGAGGTGACCATGGTGGGAGGGAGTGGTGGTGGTGAGGGAGGGTGAGGTGACCATGGTGGGAGGGAGTGGTGGTGGTGAGGGAGGGTGAGGTGACCATGGTGGGAGGGAGTGGTGGTGGTGAGGGAGGGTGAGGTGACCATGGTGGGAGGGAGTGGTGGTGGTGAGGGAGGGTGAGGTGACCATGGTGGGAGGGAGTACTGGTGGTGAGGGAGGGTGAGGTGACCATGGTGGGAGGGAGTGGTGGTGGTGAGGGAGGGTGAGGTGACCATGGTGGGAGGGAGTGGTGGTGGTGAGGGAGGGCTGAGGTGACCATGGTGGGAGGGAGTGGTTGTGGTGAGGGAGGGTGGAGGTGACCATGTGGGAGGGAGTGGTGGTGGTGAGGGAGGTGAGTGACCATGGTGGGAGGGAGTGGTGGTGGTGAGGGAGGGTGAGGTGACCATGGTGGAGGGAGTGGTGGTAGTGAGGGAGGGTGAGGTGACCATGGTGGGAGGGGAGTGGTGGTGGTGGAGGAGGGTGAGGTGACCATGGTGGGAGGGATTGGTGTTTGTGAGGGAGGGTGAGGTGACCATGATTGGAGGGAGTGGTGGTCGTGAGGGGAGGGTGAGGTGACCATGGTTGGAGGGAGTGGTGGTGGTGAGGGAGGGTGAGGTGACCATGGTGGGAGGGAGTGGTGGTGGTGAGGGAGGGTGAGGTGACCATGGTGGGAGGGAGTGGTGGTGGTGAGGGAGGGTGAGGTGACCATGGTGGAGGGAGTGGTGGTGGTGAGGGAGGGTGAGGTGACCATGGTGGGAGGGAGTGGTGGTGGTGAGGGAGGGTGAGGTGACCATGGTGGGAGGGAGTGGTGGTGGTGAGGGAGGGTGAGGTGACCATGGTGGGAGGGAGTGGTGGTGGTGAGGGAGGGTGAGGTGACCATGGTGGGAGGGAGTGGTGGTGGTGAGGGAGGGTGAGGTGACCATGGTGGGAGGGAGTGGTGGTGGTGAGGGAGGGTGAGGTGACCATGGTGGGAGGGAGTGGTGGTGGTGAGGGAGGGTGAGGTGACCATGGTGGGAGGGAGTGGTGGTGGTGAGGGAGGGTGAGGTGACCATGGTGGGAGGGAGTGGTGGTGGTGAGGGAGGGTGAGGTGACCATGGTGGGAGGGAGTGGTGGTGGTGAGGGAGGGTGAGGTGACCATGGTGGGAGGGAGTGGTGGTGGTGAGGGAGGGTGAGGTGACCATGGTGGGAGGGAGTGGTGGTGGTGAGGGAGGGTGAGGTGACCATGGTGGGAGGGAGTGGTGGTGGTGAGGGAGGGTGAGGTGACCATGGTGGGAGGGAGTGGTGGTGGTGAGGGAGGGTGAGGTGACCATGGTGGGAGGGAGTGGTGGTGGTGAGGGAGGGTGAGGTGACCATGGTGGGAGGGAGTGGTGGTGGTGAGGGAGGGTGAGGTGACCATGGTGGGAGGGAGTGGTGGTGGTGAGGGAGGGTGAGGTGACCATGGTGGGAGGGAGTGGTGGTGGTGAGGGAGGGTGAGGTGACCATGGTGGGAGGGAGTGGTGGTGGTGAGGGAGGGTGAGGTGACCATGGTGGGAGGGAGTGGTGGTGGTGAGGGAGGGTGAGGTGACCATGGTGGGAGGGAGTGGTGGTGGTGAGGGAGGGTGAGGTGACCATGGTGGGAGGGAGTGGTGGTGGTGAGGGAGGGTGAGGTGACCATGGTGGGAGGGAGTGGTGGTGGTGAGGGAGGGTGAGGTGACCATGGTGGGAGGGAGTGGTGGTGGTGAGGGAGGGTGAGGTGACCATGGTGGGAGGGAGTGGTGGTGGTGAGGGAGGGTGAGGTGACCATGGTGGGAGGGAGTGGTGGTGGTGAGGGAGGGTGAGGTGACCATGGTGGGAGGGAGTGGTGGTGGTGAGGGAGGGTGAGGTGACCATGGTGGGAGGGAGTGGTGGTGGTGAGGGAGGGTGAGGTGACCATGGTGGGAGGGAGTGGTGGTGGTGAGGGAGGGTGAGGTGACCATGGTGGGAGGGAGTGGTGGTGGTGAGGGAGGGTGAGGTGACCATGGTGGGAGGGAGTGGTGGTGGTGAGGGAGGGTGAGGTGACCATGGTGGGAGGGAGTGGTGGTGGTGAGGGAGGGTGAGGTGACCATGGTGGGAGGGAGTGGTGGTGGTGAGGGAGGGTGAGGTGACCATGGTGGGAGGGAGTGGTGGTGGTGAGGGAGGGTGAGGTGACCATGGTGGGAGGGAGTGGTGGTGGTGAGGGAGGGTGAGGTGACCATGGTGGGAGGGAGTGGTGGTGGTGAGGGAGGGTGAGGTGACCATGGTGGGAGGGAGTGGTGGTGGTGAGGGAGGGTGAGGTGACCATGGTGGGAGGGAGTGGTGGTGGTGAGGGAGGGTGAGGTGACCATGGTGGGAGGGAGTGGTGGTGGTGAGGGAGGGTGAGGTGACCATGGTGGGAGGGAGTGGTGGTGGTGAGGGAGGGTGAGGTGACCATGGTGGGAGGGAGTGGTGGTGGTGAGGGAGGGTGAGGTGACCATGGTGGGAGGGAGTGGTGGTGGTGAGGGAGGGTGAGGTGACCATGGTGGGAGGGAGTGGTGGTGGTGAGGGAGGGTGAGGTGACCATGGTGGGAGGGAGTGGTGGTGGTGAGGGAGGGTGAGGTGACCATGGTGGGAGGGAGTGGTGGTGGTGGAGGAGGGTGAGGTGACCATGGTGGAGGAGGGAGTGGTGGTGGTGAGGGAGGGTGAGGTGACCATGGTGGGAGGGAGTGGTGGTGGTGAGGGAGGGTGAGGTGACCATGGTGGGAGGGAGTGGTGGTGGTGAGGGAGGGTGAGGTGACCATGGTGGGAGGGAGTGGTGGTGGTGAGGGAGGGTGAGGTGACCATGGTGGGAGGGAGTGGTGGTGGTGAGGGAGGGTGAGGTGACCATGGTGGGAGGGAGTGGTGGTGGTGAGGGAGGGTGAGGTGACCATGGTAGGAGGGAGTGGTGGTGGTGAGGGAGGGTGAGTGACCATGGTGGGAGGGAGTGGTGGTGGTGATCGAGAGTTTTATGGCCATTGTGGAAGGCAATGTTGGTGGTGAGGGAAGGTGTGGTGGCCATTGTGGGAGTAACTGATGGTAGAGAGGGAGGATGTGTGGTCCATTTTGGGTGGAAATGTGTGGTGAGGGAGCGTGTGCCTGCCATGGTGACAGGAACTGGTGGTTGTGAGGGAGAGTGTGGTAGCCAGGGAGTAAAGGTGTGTTGGTGCTGAGGGAGAGTGTTGTGGCCATGGTGGGGGGAGCGGTGGTGGGGAAGGTGTCGTGGCCATGGTGGGGGGAGCGGTGGTGGGGAAGGTGTCGTGGCCATGGTGGGGGAGCGGTGGTGGGAAGTGGTCGTGGCCATGTGGGGGGAGCGGTGGTGGGGAAGGTGTCCGTGCCATGGTGGGGGGGAGCGGTGGTGGGAGGTGTCGTGGACCACGGTGGGGGAGGGTGGTGGGGAAGGTGTCGTGCCATGGTGGGGGAGCGGTGGTGTGGGAAGGTGCGGGCCATGTTGGGGGGAGGGTGTGGGGGGAAGGTTGTGGCCATGGTGGGGGAGGTTGGGGGAGGTGGTGTGTTGAGGGAGGAGGTGACATGGGGGGGGTGGTGTGGTGGGAGGGGTGAGACCATGGTGGAATGGTGTGTGGGAGGTGAGGTGACATGGGGGAGGGAGTGTGGTGGGGAGGTGAGGTGCCGGTGGAGGGGTGTGGGTGGTGGGGAGGGTGGTGAATGTGGGGGGGAGTGTGGGTGTGGGGGAGTGACCATTGGGAGGTTGGGTTGAGGGGGGTGAGGTGCATGGTGGGGGAGTGGTGTGGAGTGGGGGATTACATGGTGGGAGGATGGTGGTGGTGAAGTGAGTGCAGTGGGGGTGGTGGTGGTGGAGGGGTGAGTGACTGGTGGGAGGATGGTGTGGTGATGGAGGGTGAGGTGACAGTGGAGGGAGTGGTGTGGTGGAGGGTGAGGTGCCATGGGGGTGGGAGTGGGGTGGGGGAGGGAGGGACCAGGTGGGAGGGAGTGGTGGGGTGAAGGGTGAGGTCCATGGGAGGGTTGGTTGGTGAGGGAGGTGGGGCCATGGTGGAGGGTGGTGTGGGGGGAGGTATGCCAGTGGAGGGATGGTGGGAGGGGGTGGGCCATGTGGGAGGGGGGTGGGTGAGGAGGGTGAGGTGACGTGGAGGGGGTGGAGGGGGTGAGGACCTGTGGAGGGGGTGTGGTGGGGGGGTGAGGTGACATGGGGAGGGAGTGGTGTGGTGGGGAGGTGAGGTGACCTGGTGGGGCGAGGTGGGGGCAGTGGGGGTTGTGAGGAGGGTGAGGTGTCTGGTGGGAGGGATGTGGTGTGAGGGGGTAGTGACTGGGGAGGGGTGGGGTGTGAGGGGGTGAGGCATGGTGGAGGGAGTGGGTGGGGGTGAGTGACCTGGTGGAAAGGGTGGTGGTGAGGGGGGGAGTGACCATGTGGGGGGAGGTGGTGGTGAGGGGTGGTGCCATGGTGGAGGAGTGGTGGTGTGGGAGTGAGGTGCTGGTGGGAGGAGTGTGGGGGGGGAGGTGAGTGCCTGGGAGGAGTGGTGGTGGGAGGGTGAGGTGCCATGTGGGGGAGTGGTGTTGGGAGGGTGGTGACAGGTGGGAGGGTGGGGTGGAGGGTGTGAGGTGACCATGTGGGAGGAGTGGTGTGGAGGAGGTGAGGACGTGGAGGGAGTGGTGGGGGGGGTGGGTGGTTGGGTGGGCGTGTGGGGG